>NC_142375.1:21256423-21288923 GCF_059441005.1 Hippichthys cyanospilos | reverse complement strand
GTAGGACGGGTGTCGCAGGTAACCTCCCGCATTGGTGCTGTTGTACTGTGAGAAAGACCCCAGCTGCACTGGCGAGACCCTGCCGTAGTGGTCCGCCGTTTCCCCCGGGGAGGCTAGGCGATTCGACGCGGCGTACACTTGGTTGTGGCCCTGTCCGTACGGTCCCTGAGGGGCGGCGCGGTGGTGGTGCGGGTGGCCGTTCGGTCCGGAGTAGGTAAACCCCGGGTGCACGGAACCGGCGGAGTGGGGCGGGGGGACTCCCGCGCACGCCTGGCTCTGGAACACCGGCGGCGCCAGACTACAGGGGCCGGATCCATTGGGGATCCCGTCCGGGGCGAAGCCGCGGCCGGATTGCTGCATCCCGTCCGGTCCCTGAGCTCCCAGCACGGACGCCGGAGGTCCGATTATGTTGTTGATACTAAACATACGAGTCTGAGCGGGGCCGAATCCGGGGGGAGACGGGGAGGGGTAGTAGGCCGAGGGCAACTGCTGCCCGTAGGAAGGGCTGACGCTCATGTTGGGGTAGACCGCGTTGGAGTACGACGCCGATCTCGGGATCTGGACCGGGGAGAAAACCGGAGTTTCGTGCGCGTAAGAGGCGTAGGTGCTCAGGTCGCATCGCTTGAAGCGCTTCCTGCGCCGGAGGAAACTGCCGCTCTCGAACATGTCCTCGGCGTTGGGGTCCAAGGCCCAATAGTTGCCCTTCCCCGGGCGCCCCGGCTCCCGGGGGATCTTGATGAAGCAGTCGTTGAGCGTCAAGTTGTGACGGATGGAGTTCTGCCATTTCTTGGAGTTGTCCCTGTAGAAGGGGAAGCGCTCCGTGATGAACTTGTAGATTCCGCCCAGCGTCAGCTTGCGGTCCGGGGAGTTGGCGATGGCCATGGAGATGAGGGCGATGTAGCTGTAAGGCGGCTTGCCGCGCTGCAGCGGTCTTTTCCTGCGCCGACCCCGAGGCTGATCCTCCGGAGGGTCGGGGGCCGCCAAGGACGGTTCCGCCGGAGCGTCCTTCTCCACTTTGACCACCGGCATTGCCTTTGGCTCCTCGAGTGGCCCTACGAACAACCCAATCGCGTTCCGATCTTGATAACAGTCCCGGACGGACAAAAGAAGACCGAGCCTCTTGACTCACGGTCTGCGTCCGACTCCGGCGCTTCTCCCCAAGGCGGTCAAACGAGTTAGGCTTTGGCCGCGGCGGGATCCTGCCGCATTCGAGTTGGTTCCCCACCCGCGTTATCTGAGCTTAGGTGGAAGGTGCCAACAGTCTGTCTTCCATGCGTGGCGTCTGAGGCCTCTTTGAGAGTGAGTCACAATTCCTGCCTGGGAGGGATTACCTCCAGCGTGAGTACCTGAGGCGCCACACCCCCTTTGCGAGCATCTCCTGCCTTTTTTCGCTATTGTCTTCCTTGCACGCTGGTGGACGTGTCTACATCAACAAATGATGCATGCCGATCTTGCGCTGGATTCTATGAATGTTTTCCCACAGTTGTTATTGTTTGTGCATCATAAAACTAACACCATGATATATTGTGTATTTCAACTAACATTTTTTGTCATACGATACTCCGCTAGCTAACACCGCAAAATACAATAGTAGAATCACAGTTCCTGGACTGTTTTGTGTGAAAGGGGCTAGAGACGACTAAGGATAATTTAGCATGTCCAATACACCTGTGCATGTTTTTGGAGTGTGAAGGGAAGCCCGAGTGCCCGGAGAGGATCCACGCAGGCTCGGGGAGAACATGCAAACTCCACGCTGGAACGAAATGGATTTCAACTGGGGTTTCTGAACTCTGAGTCGGATGTGCTGACCACTGCGCCACCACGCCGCCAGGTAGGAATAATAGAGACAAAAAAAATGAATGATCGGGTATTATGAAAAGTACATTGTGTATATCTTGTTACATTTGTGCGATTGCAGTTACCTTTTAGCCCCATTGTTTTTTTTGTGTTTTTTTTGGCATGCAGTGTGATGCGATGCGATCTACCAGATCTACCTTTGTGATTGACCCGTCAACCTTGAAGGACGCTTTGTCCCTCCCCCCTCTAGTGGGACTTCTGAGTTCACGTTAGTTGTTTTGAACTTTTATGCACATTTAAATGCAATGTTCATATTCTACAGTAACTGATAGCAACCTGAAATATGCTGTAGAGATTATGAACACAACTCATTAAGGGGATTCATATGGCTTGAATTTCTCTTGTTATGCAAATTTCCCGACCGTTTTCAATAATAGTCCGCGTTGTTTGGAGATGACGAACCTAAACGAGCTCTTTGGCGGCAGGTTACACCGCTTGTTGTTTTTCTTGACGAGGTTTTCCTTGTTTGCTTTGCCGCCGCGCTGAAATGAGGCAGCTGCAATTGAGGAATGGAAATGCTTTGTGTGTGTGTGTTTTTTTTTTCCAGTCTGTGATTTCAGCATGCAAAATTCAGGCCAGCGACTTTTGGCAGGGATTGTTCAATTATCGTGCCTTGTGGTTGCCAAAGTGGAATTCATGCACCTTTTTTCTGTTATTAATTAACCCTTGTGGCATTATATTACAAATTATGCAAATTCCTTTGATATCATGATTGAATCGATAGAGAAAACACTTGGTTAATTTGATCGGTTTTAGACTAAGCTGTAACTTGAATAAACGCTGTAAAGAATAAACAGCTGTTGGACAATAATTTCTATTGCCCTTTTCCTTTTGTTAATTAACCCTTGTGGCATTATATTACAAATTATGGAAATTCTTTTGATATCATAATTGAATCGATAGAAAAAAGCTGAAATTTCCAGCAGATGATGAAAACATGTCGAATTTCTAAATGCAACAATTCGGACATTTTTGTATGAGTACAGTTGGGCATGCGAGATTTTGTGTACAAAAATAATAATTGTCCAAATTTTGGACCATATAAAACCATTATAATTACAGTTTTTGAGATGCATTTTCATAGGATTTATGACAATGATCTTCCGGCGATTTTTGCAATATTCCGTTGAGCGGCGGTCAAACTATGTCAGCAAACAGAAAATTCTTTGTTGACTTGTGTTTCACCTCAAGACACTAGGTGGCAGTAGAGACCAGTTAATGGCTTTGTCTTAAAGTGTCATCACCTCACAGACTACAAAGAGAGACCATGACACTTTTCTTACGCCTTTAAAAGCATTTATATATTTTGGAAAAAAAAAAAATGGAATGTTTACACTTTGCAAACAAGCTTTATACATCTGCTAGCTTAATGCTAACGCATACGGGTCACCTAAAATGGGTCGATGGAAATTTAGCGTAGATCTCTATTAAAATCCCGCAAGGGTTCACCTTAGTTGGATATTTTTCTTAGTACGTCTAAGTTGAGTGAGCGCAGCTATTTGTACCTAGCGAGGATTTGCTTCAGCTCCTTAATCCCTAAAACAAACAGCGAGGAACACGGCCCCAAACACTCCCAACCTCTCAACGCCACCGCGCCAGCTAATGCCAGTGTGCGCTGAGAGAACGCCGGCCGGGTTAGCCGCCGATGAAAGCTTCGCTCGCGCGGACGTCCGCCCGCTCGGGTCTGTCGTCCGCATTGGCGTTCTGGGATCTGTGCTCGATAGTACCCCGTGGCGAAAAACAAAACAAAATTGAAATCATGACGGAATTTTAAAATCCATGGCTATGATGTTGAAGTTCTTTAATTAAAAAAAAATTACTGGCACATGCGAAAGTCCTTTTATTGCAAAATGTGTTTACAAATGTGTTTGAATATGAACAAATACGTTCAAATGTCTTTGCAAATGTTTATGTCATCCACGCTGGGATTATGGAAAAAAAATATTAATAGTTGTGCTAGGAATTACCCCATGGCATTATGGGGAAAAAATGCAGATTAGAAATCATGCACTTGCAAAGTATAATAATAAAATAATAACACCATGAAATTAATCAATGAAGAGTTTGCTTGATGTTTGAAAATTTGAGTTTCGAGCCTGCTGTAAAAAAAAAAAAAGGGGGCAATGTTTCTCACATGTTTGCATGACAAAAGCTTCTGATTTTCTCACATTCATATTTTTATCAGTGTGAAATGGCATTGAGTTTCTCACCTGATTCCTAATATGCTCGCTGTCAATTGAGGTCCATTTTGAAAAATCCGATTTGCAAAAACAAAAAATTCGATTTGGAATAACAGAAAACAACATTCCAATTACAATTTTTGAGACGCATTTAAAAAGGATTTAATTTCCTGCGCTTTTTTCCAACATTCGCAGGAAAAAAAAATCTTCATAAAAATCTTTATTGCGCCTTTAAAAGCAGAATTACAACATTTGTACACAAAAAATGGAGGCAATGTTTCTCACGTTTGCATGACAAAAGCTTCTGCTTTTCTCACATTAATATTTTTATCAGTGTGAAATGGCATTGAGTTTCTCACCTGATTCCTAATATATACCATGCTCGCTGTCAATTGAGGTCCATTTTGAAAAATCTGATTAGCAAAAAAAAAAAAAAATTGAACGCATTCGATTTGAAATAACAGAAAACAACATTCGAATTACAATTTTTGAGACGCAATTAAAAAGGATTCGCAGGAAAAAAAATCTTCATAAATAACTTTATTGCGCCTTTAAAAGCAGAATTTCAAAATTTGTAAAAAAAAAAAAAATGCAATGTGCAGTTTCTAAAAACAAAACACTTTTTAAAATCTTAGTCATGATGAAAAGCACTGTGGGCGCTAAGTATTTTTTTTTTTTGGTTTCCCAAGCGCAAGTTGATGTAAATGTTTAGGAAGCGCTAACCGGCGGTCAAATGTAAACACAATTAAAACCACAATGGTACAGTCCAAACAACTCCAATTGGAACTTTCACACCAATAACAAGTTTCAGTTTCCTTAAGCCGCGTGTAAACATTTGGAATATTGGCGGTCCTGCCCGCGCTAATACGCGTTTGATTGTGTGCTTACTTTGCCGCGTGACAGGCGTTTGACGGGCGTTTTTTTTTTTTTTTTTTTTTTTTCTGGGTCGGCCTCGCCCTTGGCTCTCCGACGGCCTCTTATGCTCGGTGGCAGCGAACAATTGACGCTGACTCATCTCCCAGCTCGCTCATGCTCATATTTGCCATAGTTTGCTCATGCATCAGTATCTGGCCAGCGTACAATGTGTACATTTGATATTTGTCCATCAGCTTCTTTATCTCCTTCATTGTGTTGATGGATTCAAATATGAATTTGCACCACTGAGAGGTCAACAAAAGCGTGAATCGGCGCTATTATTTTACGATAAGTATGATAGACGTGCCTTGTTACGCTTGGATAGGCCTCGCGCTTTTTCGGTTGCGAAAAGTTTCGATTTTTTTTTTTTTTACTGTGCAGAAAAAAGCTTCAAAAAAAGCACAGAGTCGGAAGCGGGATTGAAAGCAAAGCTTATTTCATCTGTTTTTTAAATCAAACTTGTTTTTAGTTGAATCTTTGCATCGTCGCTTTTTAAGTGGAAGCAAAATAGGAAAGCGAGTATGCCACATTATGCATACGGTGTGATTAAAAATGAAATGAAACGAAGCTGGGCGAACCCTTTTTGTATCGATTTATTTATTTATTTATTTATTTATTTGAAATGATCTGTTCTATTTAAAATATTGTTTAAAATATATTACTTTTAACAAAAAATAACAAGGTTTTCTACAGAATTTTATCAACTTGAACATTAGTGAAATTAAGCTTAATTATTCATATATATATATTTTTAATGACTGTATATATACATATATATATATATATATATACTGTATATATATATATATATATGTGTGTGTGTGTGTAATTCATCTGTTCTATTTTAATCCATAAATCTTTAAAATATTTTAATAAATATTATATCTCAATATTTTTATAATACACACATACATACTATCGACATTTGTACTTTGCAATGATGTTTTGTTTTTATTTTAATTTATATGAAGTCATAGGCAACTCTGAGCATTTTTCCTGCAGCTATTGATGTTGTTATTCTCAGATTGAAAATACATAGAAATTAGCTAGCTAGGGTTGCGAAACGAGCTAGTAGTAAAAAAAAACAAACAAAAAAAAACACGCTAACAACGCTCAAACTGTATATTTTTTTCAATCAATGCAATTGGATCCTTTTATTCACATTAATGCAATTTTTAAAAAAAATATTTGCATACTTAGTAAGCGGTACTATTCGTGAACACTGCTGCTTTCTGTAGTGGAATGAAGTTCGGAGCGACGGCTCACATGGGTGTGTGGCAACAGAACTATGGGAATATTGCGAACAAGCCCGGGCCAGCCCCGGACTCCACTTTAAGATGATCTTTGCCATTTGTCAACGCGATGAGGTTTTCGCGAAGAGCTCTCGGCCTCATTGGAGCAAATAAGTGGAGGGGGGGAGGCGGGGGGGGGGGGGGGTCCTCCGCCTGTCCGTCACGAGACGCAAATGGTGGCTTCACGGTGGGTTGGGATCATTATGTGTCCCGTGTCGCTTTTTTGACTTTGGCTCGGCCAGAAATGCACTCTGAGCAAACAAAGTCAAACAAATCAGGCATTTGAATGTCAACACTTGTACTGTACTTGATCCATGTGACAGACGTATGCTCGCAGGTGCCGCAATGCATGACTGATTGCACATACACACGCACACATATATATATATATATATATATATATATATATATATATATATATATATATATATATATATATATATATATATATATAAATGTATATACACACATATATAAACATATCTATACACACACTCATATACAGTATATGTGTATATATACACCGTATTTTCCGCACTATAAGGCGCACTGAATTACAAGGCGCACCCTCAATTAATGACATATTTTAAAACTTTTTCAATCACAATATAGTAATACTCAAAGTAATAACTCTAAACTCTCAATTGCATAATAAGTCAATGTCAATATGAGGAACCTTGATGAACTGTAAACACACAAAAGTAACTGGTAAAGATTACTTTATCACTTCATTCCTTATCTACCAATCCCTATATTGATCCATATATAAGGCGCACCCGATGATAAGGCGCACCACCAGCTTTTTAAAAAAAATAAGGCTTTTAGGTGCGCTTTATCGTGGGGAAAATACAGTGTGTTTATATATATATATATATATATATATATATATATATATATATATATATATATATATATATATATATATATATATATATATATATATATATGTACCTAATGTTAGTACTTTTCAAATACTTCATACTTATCTACCCAAAGTAATCAAGGACTTGCATACTTTATTGCTTAAAATTGCACCTGAATCTATTGATTCGTACTCACAAAGAATTATCAGTGACTTTAGCACAGTATGTAATTACCTAATGTAATCGATCAATTCAGTACCCAAAGTTATCAAATCCTCCACTACTTTCAAATTCTAGTACCTCGTTCTTTTAGTCATTTTAAAAAGCAATCGTAATCAAAAGCTTGAAAAATATGTATAATTCATCGAATATGTGATCGAATACTTTGTTTACAAAAAAAAGAAGAAGCTAAAAACATATTTGGGATTGAATGAGTTATGCGCTACATAAACGCAATTTTGCTAGGTTGAACATCCTCAAGAGTATTCCGATCAGTACAGAGTTGGCGGCCGGTACATGGTTCACTTTTTTCCGAAGCGTGCGTGCGTGAGTGCGCCCGTGTGTACGAGTGTGTGTGTTTGCATTAGCAGCTGCGAGGTCTTGTTGCAGATGCAAAGTCTGACGGTTGGCTCGCTCCCATCGCAGCCCAGTTTACATAACTGAAGAAGCCCTGCGCTGCCCACACGCCGTCTGCCGTTAAATCCCACTCCAGTCGCTCGTAGTTAGAAAAAGACCCACTTGCACGTTGCGCTACGTCTAAATCGGACCATAACCGTCCAAAATACAAACGTTTTTTTGTAAGTCTCATGCGTGTGCAGCGGACCCTCGCTAAACCAAATGAATCCGTCCCGGAGTTATCTGCTATCTTACATCTGCTAGCTTACATTTGCTAGCTACATCTGCTAGCTTACATTTGCTAGCTACAGCTGCTAGCTACATCTGCTGGTTTAATGCTAACGCGGTATCATACGGAACGCCTAAAATGGGCCAATGGAAAGTTAGCATAGATTTATATTAAAATCCTTGCCAAAGATGATACATGGAAGTTTACAATTTTTTTATTGTTGTTGTTATTTAATTTCAAATTTTTATTTAGTCCCAACATATTTATAGAAAATGAATGGATGGATATTTTCAATACCAACAGAATACTCTTAGTTGGATTCCAGTTCAAAATCGAAATACATACTTCAATAGCATGTTTTTTTTATCTCCCTTTCTTTGATCGATTATTTTAGTGAACATAAAAACACATTGCACATAATTCAAATATACAATCATAAATACATACATTAAAATCATATATATGCTGTGTGATAAAATTTACGTCACAAATTTACCCCAAATTTTATACATTCCCATATTCAATTTAGACATATATATATATATATATATATATATATATATATATATATATATATATATATATATATATATATATATATATTAGAATAGATTATAGACTTTAAGTTGAATATTTTTTGTGGACAAATATGTATTTCTAAAGAAGTTAATGATTTATTTTGCAAACAGATCTCTACTGTAATCCCAAAACCGGAGGGGCGGCACTGCTCTGGAGGCGGCCATGTTTGTTATAGCTAAGTACAATGCTAAATGCAGCACCTGCTGCACTCCTGCTGTCCGTAGTGAAAATCTCTCTAAATCTTACACACTGTCCCTTTAAGGAATACTTGGTTACGGGCCTATTCTGAATAACAATAATAATAATATTGATAATAATAGAGTAAAATAATATTGGGATTGGTGCTGAGGGTTAGGGGTTAGGGTTACGGCGCGAAACGTCGTACGGGCAAGCGTCAAAACCTGGTGAACTCTGCACCTTTGCGTTTAGGCCGCATTTCAACGACGCTGCTTCTTCATAAGCTTATCAGATGGACGATCACATTCTCCCAGTTTGCGTTTGTCATTCGCAGTTGGTTGCAGGTCAGGTTTTTCTCCCAGTGACTCACGGGCCCTTTTGTTGGAATCACCCGCCGCAACGCCGCTCATCGCCGTGACTCTCACGCCTGTTTGCAAATGTCAACGCGACTGTGTCAGTTGCGGCCGCGTGTCAACACCCGGCACCCGGGAAGGGGGGCCACGCCCCCTCGCCGCTCTCGGACCCCGACGCGGACCTCTCTGCTTTTGTTCAAATTCCACAGGCGGCGTTGGTTTATCTGACAGAGATGCGTAATTCGCGTGGACACGCTATCTGTCCTTTGAGTCATCCTTTGGGTATTTCGATCTGAAGTCCGTCCGAAGTTAGCTTGACGTCACGCACGTTTTCATAAAATGATATAAAAATGTTTGATCAAGAAACAAAATTTTCCTAGTGGCGCTGGCCAGCCCAAAAAATACCGTAATTTCCGGATTATAAAACGCTAATTTTTTTCTCACCCTTTGAACCCTGGGTTTCAAACTGCTACCTGTAGATTCTTTTGTTTTGTTTTTACTAGCGAGCAGGGGGCAAGCTCCACTATTAAGCAACCAATAAAAAAACAAAAGAAACAAATACCAGCTGGAAATCAGTGTGAATTGTGAGTGGATTTAGTGCAGTGGATAAAGAGGAAGATGATAGTGCCCAATAACTTCTGGTAGGCTTTCATTCGGGCATGTTACTGTTGTGTTGATGCATTATTCTAACAACCTGAGAGTGTCTGTGCTATTTTGAAAAAAATGCTCTTTTTTCAAAACATTTTCAGTCCCGGTTGAAGGCCCGGTTGCTATCATCAGGCAAAAGTCAACAAAGAATTTTCTGTTTGCTGACATAGTTTGACCGCCGCTCAACGGAATGTTGCAAAAATCGCAAGAAAATCAATGTCATTAATCCTATTAAAATGCATCTTAATAATTGTAATTACAATGGTTTTGTATGGTCCAAAATTTGGACAAGTATTATTATTGTACATAAAATCTCGCACGTCCAGCTGCAATCACATGGAAATGTCTGAATCGTTGCATTTTGAAACGTTACATGTTTTAATAATTTGCTGGAAATTTCCCCCATTAATTCTTTTATTATTATCATAAAAACAAAAACAAAAATCAAAGGAATTTCCATAATTTGAAACATAATTCCCCAAGGTTAAATCGCGGTCAGCTAGCGCAGTTCTGGGAGTAAATGTTGTGAATGAGAATCACGGTTGGTTTAGCTAGGTTTCACGGTTGGTTTAGCTAGGTTTGGCTAGTTTGCTAGCTAAAAAAAACTCCTTAGGATTGGCGGTGAGGAACAAGGCTCGCGACCCGAAATGAAGTTCTATTTTCGCGGCTCAAATTTTGACGTCTAATACTCGATATTTTCCCCCCAAATTTGATCATCGGCGTTCCTCGCAAGTCTCGTTTGAGGCGACTTGACTTAAACCTTGGACCGGAATGGAAAAATACAAGGCACGCGGTATTAAAAAGAAAAAAGTCCTTCATTCCTCAGCTCAAGTGAACTTTTCACAAGTGGCGCTTTCGGCGTAACCGTCGTTGACCGAAGCACAAGCCCGCTTTTGTGCGTCCGTCGTTCCTGACAAGCTTTCAGCGCCGCCTAAATCCTCCAACCGGCGAGCAGGAAGACACAAGCACTCTGGCGGCTTCCACCCTGATCCGCCATCCGCGCACTCGTGTTTTCTCAGCTGTCACGCTCCCCGAGGAGCACTTGCGGAAAGGACCTTGGCTCACCTCGACGCGCATTGTGACGATTTGACGTTCGGGCTCTTTGGTTATGTGGAGAGATTTTTTTTTTTATTTCCTCATTCCAGCTGATGTCTATTTATCGTGAGGACGCGTTCCGAATAAGGAGTTAAAGTCATTTTTAAAATTAAAAGGGGGGTTGGAACAAAACGTAACAGGACTTCTTCAATATTTGACAGTAGGCACGGTGTTCTTTACTTTGTTTTTGCGACTGCGTTTTACGTGCAATGTCCCTTTTTTAATTCCGAGTATCTGCAATGTTTTTAATTGCCCGAATTAGAGCTTTTTTTTTTTTTTTATGAACCCAAAGACCCTCGGGTCTGGTTCATATAACAATTTCGATTTTTGAAAAATATGGAACATCGGGTTTCCTCATGCGCTAGGGTCGCATTTAAAAGAATTACGCGCAATCAGTGGAATTCAACTTTTAAATTCCGGTAATTCAACTTTTTTGTTTTCTTTTTCGTTAATGATATGTTTTTGCGTACTGTGTACATGTTTGAAGTCATTCCATTTATTGCCTAGTCCTAGTTTCTACACTCTACTACTTTATTATTTTTCTACACCTATTTATTGTATATTAGCAAGTTTAAACAACAAATACGAGCTCATTCAGGTTTTTCAATTCTATTCAATATAGGTTTCGGCAATTTTCAAATCGGAATCTTTTTTTGCATTGTTGCAGATTTGCACCAATGAATTGAGAATCCGCTAACTCGCCGGTGTCAAACTCAAGGCCCGCGGGCCAGATCCGGCCAGATCCGAGATGCTAACTATAACTTCAAGTTTACGACCAAAATACCAAAATTTACAAACGCTTGTTGTTTTGGGACACAAGAATGATTTTAAAAATTTAAAGCTGTGTTTCAGAAACCCAAATTTGGACCTAACCAAACCTTTATCGGAATATTAACTGCACGTAAACAAAAAAAATCCAACATCATCTCGTCATTTTACCCCGACGTTGTGAATATCGCCGCTGTAAAAAATGAACGGCCGAACAAAGGAGCCGCATGTAATAACTTTAAGAGCCAACTTCCTTCCTCAAATGCAATGAATCACATCTATTAACCGGATTAAATATAATTATCGCTCTTTTCCATTCGCATTCACCGTCTTGCATTTTTGAGCGATGATTTCCCCTAGCCTCTCGCATTGGGGTCGGCTCGGCGCACGGTACGACGGCAACGAGCGCCGAGATCGGTATGCGCTTCTTTTGCGGTGCCACCTGTGTGTCTTTTACCAAGGGGATTTGTACCTCCTCAATCACTGACACGGGCGGATTATGTGTACTTAGGTCAAAAAGCCAAACGCAAGCCGCGTCTTGTGCGTGCTAGCGCTCAGTCGGTCGCTAACACATGAGAACGCGGCTCCTCAGCCCGCTGCGCGTTTTCACCCCTTCTCTGTTGTTTCGCAAAACACTTAAATGGGATGTCTTTGTGTCATTGAGTCCAAAGATTCTCACAATTTTGGGGGCCACTGGAGGGTTTTTTCCAAAGGCGTGCGCGCGTCATATTTACGGGATTTTACGGTGTGGATTTTACGGTACTGTCCAGGTGTGTCAGACTTATGGTAAATGGAATTTATAGTGGACACCCGGGTAACGGCGTCCCTAGCTTACGTTTTTTTCACGTTACGAAGTGCAATACTAAGTTTTTTCGTCCCCTTGTTACGACATTTTTCCGGCTTTACCGTATCGACAACAATGACAAAATTCAAACCATCGTCAGAGTGCGTTCGTAGGATTCTGGGTGCGTCAAATTCACAGGTTTTTACGGTATGTATTTTACGGTAGGGTCCAGGTATGTCAGATTTATGGTAAATGGACTTTTACTTATATAGTGGACACCCGGGTAACGGCGTCCCTAGCTTACGTTTTTTTCACGTTACGAAGTGCAATACTAAGTTTTTTCGGCATTTTTCCCGCTTTACCGTATCAACAACAATGACAAAATTCAAACTATCGTCAGAGTCCGTACGTAGGATTCTGGGTGCGTCAAATTCGCGAGTTTTTACCTTATGTATTTTACGGTAGGGTCCAGGTATGTCAGATTTATGGTAAATGGTTAATGGACTTTTACTTATATAGTGGACGGCGTCCCTAGCTTACGTTTTTTTCACGTTACGAAGTGCAATACTAAGTTTTTTCGGCATTTTTCCCGCTTTACCGTATCAACAACAATGACAAAATTCAAACCATTGTCAGAGTGCGTACGTAGGATTCTGGGTGCGTCAAATTCACAGGTTTTTACGGTATGTATTTTACGGTAGGGTCCAGGTATGTCAGATTTATGGTAAATGGTTAATGGACTTTTACTTATATAGTGGACGGCGTCCCTAGCTTACGTTTTTTTCACGTTACGAAGTGCAATACTAAGTTTTTTCGGCATTTTTCCCGCTTTACCGTATCAACAACAATGACAAAATTCAAACCATTGTCAGAGTGCGTACGTAGGATTCTGGGTGCGTCAAATTCACAGGTTTTTACGGTATGTATTTTACGGTAGGGTCCAGGTATGTCAGATTTATGGTAAATGGTTAATGGACTTTTACTTATATAGTGGACACCCGGGTAACGGCGTCCCTAGCTTACGTTTTTTTTCACGTTACGAAGTGCCATACTAAGTTTTTTCGTCATTTTTCCCGCTTTACCGTATCAACAACAATGACAAAATTCAAACCATCGTCAGAGTGCGTACGTAGGATTCTGGGTGCGTCAAATTCACGGGATTTTATGATATGTACAGTATTTTACGGTATGGTCCAGGTATGTCAGATTTATGGTAGATTGTAAATGGACTTTCACTTATATAGTGGACACCCGGGTAACGGCGTCCCTAGCTTAGGTTTTTTTCACATTACGAAGTGGAATACTACGTTTTTTTGTCCCCTTGTTACAGCATTTATCCCCACTTTACGGTATAAACAACATTAACAAAATTCAAACTTTTCAAATTCAAATCAATTTCAAATTCAAACAGAGTGCGTACGTAGGACTTTGGATGCGTCATATTCATGGGATTTTACGCTATGTATTTCACGGTACTGTCCCGGTATGTCAGATTTATGGTAAATGGTGCGTCCCCAAATGCTTTGCGCTGGTTAAGGGGTACTTGGCTAAAAAGATCATTCACAGAGGGTACATCAGTGAAAACAGGTTAAGAACCACTGGTTAAGCCAATGGATGGCACTCTCACTTGTGCCATGTTGAACTTTGCCATGTTCTCACCGCCTGGGCAAAATTTCAGCTCCCCGGTGTCTTCTTTCAATGATATCCCTTTGATGTGAAATGCTTTTGACGTAAAGATCCAAGGATTGGACAAAATACTGCACAAGCGGGCGTGTTCTCAAGTACTGAGACAACATGAAGCAATGTTTGGGAGAAAAAATCAGAAATAGAGCAGTGCGAAGCAATTTCAGGGGACGGGGAGGTTTGTCTGTCTTTAGGGCGTCACGGTCTACTTGCTGCCGTTTTCATGGATGTTGAACTTACATAACATCCATCTGTTATCACCCGTGCCGTGTGTTGTCCATGTTGCGCGGCGACTAAGAGTTGACAGATAGATGAATTGCAGATTGGTATTCAATTTAACGGCTTGCTAAGGAACGTCCTATTGGTAGCTTTTGATTGATGCTTGCACGGTGGGCTTCGCTAGGTACTGCTCAAATTTCACCTTGAGTTAGGGATGGAATATATATATATATATATATATATATATATATATATATATATATATATATGTATATATATATATATATATATATATATATGTATATATATATATATATATATATATATATATATATATATATATATATATATATATATATATATATGTACAGTGATCCCTCCTACTTCGCAGTCTCAGATATCGCGGTCTCAGTACTTCATGGGTTTTTCCAGGATATTTTTTCTAGAAAATAAAAAAATAATTTAAAAAATGCGCAAAAATTAAAAAAAAAAAATGAAAAAAGCAAAAAAGTACATTATAAAGTACTGTATTCATCAAATCGCTAAATAATATTAGTTAATAACTATGTTAAGAATTCTTCAAGCGTTAGAGTTCGTGACGTTTGTTATCTTATTTTGAAATGCATGCTTTTAATTTGTCGGGTCGCGTTGCATTTCCGTTTCCTGTTTTACGTTCTCTCCGCTTCATTCGGCTCGATACGGCGATGCAGTGAATGACAACGTAAGCTCATATTTATAGTTTATTATCCTTTATGTTGATAACGCACGCTACGGCCTATGTTTAGTAAGCGATGAGTGTTTATTCTGTTTATGTCTTCGTTTGTGTAGAGGTTGCACTTTATAGTTAGTAGTTGTTGCTAACTCGCTAATGTCGGCTAAAAATACAGTAAATTCATAGATTAAGTGTTTATATGTTAGTTGACTGACTTTGACATTGTTGTTGATTTATTATTCAACAGATACTACATGATACACCATACATGAGCCAAAATAAATGCGTACTCTTTCACCGGAATCTTGGTGCAGATAAGCAGTCCTGAGAACAAATTCTCAACAAACTAAGTAATAATAGTTATTTAATGAACATACTATAATGTTAATAAGGATAATGTAATGTTAAAAAATAGGAGAAAGGAAATAAAAAAATACAAAAAAAGATTCTTTATGGTTACTGCGGCTATATTGGGGCGTACATAGAACTCTAGGAACTGATACCCTGTTTCATGGGTTTCAGACTTCGCGGGGGGTTGACACCCCGTATATATATATATAAATATATATATATATATATATGTATATATATATATATATATATATATATATATATATAGAGAGAGAGAGAGAGAGAGAGAGAGAGAGAGACGGTATATATATATTTTTTATGCTATCTCGATTGTGCGTGAATTTGTAAGGGGTTGTGTCTGCAGAGCCTTTTAACGGCGGCGTCCATCAGCCGCGTTGTCTGAGACAAGAACGTTAATTGACTTGTGACCAAGGACCATCGAGTGTGCACGTTTGCGGTTACGCTGCCACGGTCCAAAACCTGCAGCTCAGAGGCGCTGTCATGCGCGGAGAGGCACGGCCCGCACAATGGGCCCCGCGGTGGGCGCGCCCATCTCTGGGATTAATGCGCTGAAAGGATCCACAAGCAGACTGGTTCCACCAGCTTGCGTGGCTTTGCCCAAAGCCGCTCAGGGGGGACATGCTGCGCTCATAAAGGGGTGCTACCTAAGAAATGTTACATTCGCTTTATTCATTCTTTTTTTTTCAAAAGTGTCCCTTCTCTATTCGCAGTCAGTCTAATTTATATTCTTCATCATTCCCTTGACCTGACTGCTCTACTACATAAAAATCTCCACAAGGGGGTGCAAAACCCCACATTCCATTTTCTAGAAAAATTTCTCCCATCTTATTGTATATAATCAATTCAATTTAAAATCAAATTGACGTTAAATTCATTGAAAAAAGTCTACATAAAATGAATTTAATTAAGTATGGCAAGTGGGAGGTGACAATTATCATTTATATATTATTGATATACTATATATACTAGAGCTGTTTGCAGCACATAACATTTTATTCTACTCGTGAAAAAAGTCAAGTAATGAGTCTTTGGGTTACCTCGGTTTAAAAAACAAAAACAAAAACGTTTTTCTTGCACCACATAGCTATTGATTCGTGTAAACATTGTTAGAAAAAATGTCAAGCCAATTGCAGCAGCAAGGCCAATTTCAAAAGAAACTTTTGTTTACTAGTGGCATTGGCTAAATTATCTATTTAATATGTTCTGCTTAATACCTGGTTGTCAATGGTCATATATGGTCAACTTTGCTATCAAATACGTTTTATTTGCAAGTTTTTTTTGACAATCTTTAGCCTCCTATTGTTTTTTTAATGCTTTTTGTTAGATGTTTCTATATTAATGGCCAAAATCGTTGAGAAATTGACACGAAGGATTAAATTTACATTCTAACTAAATAAAACAAGCCTTCAAATAATTTGAGGACCTTGTTTCAAAAACAATGCTTGAGGCATTTTCTTTCTCAGCTCGTATACCAACTTTTTAGCTAATTTACTTACATGCTAATTGCAGCAACAATTTTTAATGCTCCGTATGACAGTAAAACACGACGTAAACACCTCCATGCCCCTTTTTGCTCGCTGAAATTAAATTCAACTGACGTTTGGTTGCTATATTGCTGCATTGTTATAGTTCAAACTGTAATCAGGCTGTAATCAACATTTAATAAACAACAAACAGGAAGGAAGACAACAAGGTTCTTTTTCTCACGAGGAGAGCGGACAGGAACTTGACCTTCTCCGATCTCCTTCCAGTCAGTATGTGGGACAATCTGGCTTTTTACTATCGTGGAATTGAATAACCTACCGAACATCAGATTTGCTTTATGATCTTATATTTTCCTGAAACAATTAATTATTGTAGAGGATTTTTGCATGTTTGTCAGTATCTTCACTGGCATAGAAACGCATTTCAACACACACGCAAAGGCCGCCACACACTGTAGCCGTCGGACCTGCCTTACTGGCTCGTTTGTCATCTGCAATCAGCGTGTGCGTTTGACAGACAGGTGGTATTAGCGGCCTGCGTCGGGTGTTGAGAGCCGGGCTTTCCCGCTGAATAGCGCAAGTATGTATGAAGGCCTCGGCAAAACATGTAATGACACACACGCGGCGCACTCCCACCAACAGCTGCTTGCTTCATGGGCGTGTGTCGAGTCTTTTATTCACATTTTCTTTATTCCCTTAACCCTTTCGGTGCCACGTACGGGAATTCGCGTCTTTTATAATCTTAATAACGATGAAAAAAAAACATTGTTTTTTTTTTATGGAGGTTAGCTGACACCCTTGACTAGTGCTTACTTAAGCACTGTAGTATTAACTGTGACCATTGGATGGCAGTGTTTTCACACATATGACATACAATATTACCCACATGTAAATCAAAGTAAGGAATGGAAGTCATTCTTTCATATGATACCTTGAAAGCTGAGTGAAAATGCTAAATATATTCTCGGGGTTTCCTTTTCCGATAACGTTTGGCACTGAAAGAGTTAACCCCACACTGGAGGGCTGCAGGATTATGGCCAAAATAATAATCACGATTATTTTGGTCAATAGTGAAGATTGTTAGATTGTTAATCATGATGAATCATTATGTTTTGTCAAACGTGTCGATTTAATGCCCGTCTTTTAAACAAGGCTTCAAGGCTTGATACTTACAAATAATAATAGTAAATTAAATTAACTAAAGTCAATGATAATTAAATACACGCACACGGGGCAACACAGCTATCATTTAATTCGCTAACTTGGTCATTTCAAAACCAACTTGATTCCAATTTTGGCTCAACGCCATTTCACACTGATAAATAATATTTGGGGGTGAGAAATGCAGCGGCTTTTGTCATGTGATATGAAATGTCATTTATGTGATAGTGTCCTTAAAGTCTCTCACGTTCTACAAAAATATTCTATGAGTAAACTGGAGTAGAGTGGCATTTAGCTTCTGAGGTCAATAAATTCCTGTTCTTCTTCTTCTCTTCGAGCAAACTTGGCAGATTTGGTGTTTGACTGCCCCCTACTGCTTAAAATGTGAACACTTTAGATTGTTTGGAGTGAAGATTCTTTTTGGCAAGCCATTTCCTTTCTTTTGGGAAGCTCCATGTGCTACTATGTGCTAAAATTACATTTGTTTCGATGCTATACTTCATTAACTCTTTCAGTGCCATGGACAAGAATACTCATCTTTTAAAAATAGTAATAAAAATACGAAATAAAAAAATTCTCGTCACATACCTTTTCATATGGAGGGTAGCTGCATTTGTTAAAGGGGCTTTAATATTATATTTGAGTACTTTCCACTTAATATGTACGTGTAAATTTAATCTGGCACATTGGCTTAGGGGATGCTGTTGTGTACCTTACATTGAAAAGATGTCTCTGTATGACCTCTTTTCATTCTGTGAAGCCCTTTGAGACTTCGGTGATTTAGGGCTATATAAATAAAATTTGATTGATTGATTGATTGATTAATTTCTTATTAAATAGAAATTTTATACCGATATATCTAACCAGGAAGTAAAACGTCTCCTTTGCTCTAATCCTGCCGCGTCATCTCGAATATTAAGTCAATTGAGCACTGTAGTGATAACTGTGGCCGTTGGGTGGCAGTGTTTTCACATTTACAACACATATACTACAAGTAAGCAAGGAATGCTAATCAATCTTTCATATTTACCAGACATTTTTACATAGATATATTCTGTCGGCTTTGACGAGTGACACATAAATATACTGGCACGAGAGGTTGAATTTTCCGCTAAGGCTCGGTCCTTGATTTGAAGGTGTTTCCAAACTTTTGATACGTGCGGTACTGTATGTCTTAACGTCTAGCGCCGTCATCACTGACAGGCACAGGCGGTTAAATTTGCATGTAAATAATAAGGGTAATGCGTGTTTAACAAAAAGAAGTGAGTGTTGCATGTAAAATACTTGATGAGTCGTGATGATGGATCACATCAATGCGGTTGTGGGCCACCCACCGGGAGGAGGCTTCCGAAGAATGCTTTTTACTTTCCAAACCCTACACGCACACATTTCGTTTGACAAATGAAACAAAACCTGAAAAAAATATTTATCAGTTCATATGGTCAGCCTGATGATCTTGTTTGATAAGCCCAAAAAAATCCCTTTAAGTCTTTGGGGGAAAAAAAAGACTTACTATTCGTCGTTGTTTACATAGTTGTTTTCTGGGGAGAAAACAAAACAAAATAAAACCCCAAAAAAACAAAACCGCCTTGAAGTACATGATTTTTTTTTTCAAGAAAAAAAACACCTTATGGTTATTTTTTATGGGGTAAAAAATACTTTAATACTGGCCGTTTTTTTATGTAAAAAAACAAATCATGCTTCACGGTTTTACAGGAAATAAAAAAAATGCTTTCTGGTCGTCTTTTCTAAGGAGCAAAATGCTTTACTATACATGGTTGTTTTTTTTTTTGAGAAAAAAAGCCTCATTATACACGGTTTTCCGAGGAAATAAATGCCTTACTTGTTCGTTTTAATGAAAAGACGAAAAAAGCCGCCTTTTACGTGGTTGTTTTTAAGAAAGACTGAAAAATTAAAAACACTTTATTGTCAATTTTTGTGAAAAAAAATTCTTACCAAAAAAAAAAAAAAGCCTTACAATACATGCATCGTTTTTTTTCTGGGAAAAATGCCTTACGATACATGGTTGTTTATTTCAGAAAAAAAAACCCACCTTACTCTATGCATGTAAGTTTTATTAAAAAAAAAACAAAACGATTTACTGTAGATGCTCAGTTTTATGAGAAAAATATGCTTTGATACATGTTTGTTTTCTGGCAGAAAATGCCTAACATTGACATCTAGTTTTGAAAAAATGCCGTAATAATATATGTATGTTTTTATGAAAAAAAAAAACAAAAAACAAATTTTCATGAAAAAAAATACCTTCTTGCATGGTCATTTTTGTGCCCCCACCCAAAAAAGAGTTTGTCATAAATCATATTTTGATTCCTAAAATTTTCCGTTTTCCAATTTTTAAACAAAAATGGGAGCTGGTTACTTTTTGTTTCCTGGAGACAGCAACACTGCCTCCTAGTGGACGGAGGAAAGGATGGCTTTCCAACATCCAGATATTGTCTCAATAAATAAACGCTTGTTCAACACTTCACAAAAGACGATTAAATATTTACAAATCACTTAAAAAAAATGCACACACAACAACAATAAAAAAAATGCATAAAAATCAAATATCTTTATGGACATGAAAAATAAAGTGAAAATCGTGGTTGTATCAGCCGTACCACAAGCTAGCACATTTCTCTCTTTATTGGACTCAAGGACATGGACTTATCACATTGTTGTGGTCTATACATCGAGCATACACTCTTCATATTCAGTGCAAGAATAAAACAAAACAGAGAGAAAGAAAAAAAAAACAATCATGTGCAGCACAGAGAATCTGGCCTTTCTGTCTCATATATATATTTACATCTATATAATCATGTCAATACTTTGCCGTGGTTACAAAAATAAGATTACGTTACTGTGGGTGAGCGACTACACACACGCGCACGCACGCAAATAAAACACACAAGTAGCTGTACAGTCCTCATTGAGGGCAGAATACACACCATTTTTTTTTAAGTCAGAGAAAACCAGGGAATATTTTAAACCTTTTAATCGAAAGGAAAAAAAAAAACAACTGAATTGCCAGAAAAGTGCACTGACCGTTTGGAAGTTGTGCTTCCCTTTGGATAAGAAACGAAAACGAGGCGCTAAACGAAAACCCCCCCCCCCCCACAAAAAATGAGCGGACCAATCAGAATCCACCTAGTGGTCGTGGCAAGAACTGCTTCTTTTTTTTAACATGTCCGATTGGCCCGTATTGGACCGGCTTCGTCCAATCACTATCCGCGGGTGTAATTACATAATTCATAACACATTTAATACATACATCTTCCCGTCGCTTGAATCCAAACAAGACCAACGATACGGGAACTTTCCAGGTCCATGTTTGGAATCGCGCTGGTAACCATGCCAACAACATCACAAATTTCCCGTCATAAAGGTTTTAAAGGCATAAAGTCCTTCATGGGAAAGTTACGTCTATTACACAAGCTAGCAAGATGACATTAATGGACGCTAAAGGGTTAATATGTCACAATCGTAAATCCAGCAAGACCCCACCAAAACAAAAAAAAAAAAAGATCCGGTTTTTCTTACATTACGAGAAAAATCTTATCGGGCTATAGCGAGGATGCGGCGAGGTAAACAAAACAAGACATTCAGCTAAAACGAACAAAGCAGGAAAATTTTACCTTAGGTTAGGTAATTTTTTCAAACACGAATTTCAGTTGCGGAAAAAAAAAACGTTCACAAAGAGCGTACGTACTGTAGTTTTCTTACGTTACGCCGCAAATTGCATGTTTTTCGTAAAATCACGTCACCACTGATCACTGACGAAATCAAAGTTCGAATAACTGATGTCCGATGTTGACAACGAAAAGAAATAACTTTGCTGTCGTCTCCGACGTAAATTTTCACAAGAGAATATCTATCGAAGTGATGTCGAAATAAACGGATATTTTGTACGTCATGTAACGAAAAATGTCGGATATATCATTACGAAAAAAAAAAACTTCCTTCAAAGAACGTCGAATAAAACGTCATATTGCTACTCATATTTTGCACCATTCGCATTACATCACAGTTTATGTTTTTTTTTGTAAAATCACATCAAAATTCACCGGCTTGGACGTGGAAAGTCACACTCGCGGATACAATTCAGATTTTCTTACGTTAAAACTTCATAAAATCACATAATGAACTCGAAGTGGACTGCCACGCTAATGGAAATGCTTCGGAATCATGCAGAAATCAAAATGGCTGCTTTTTTTGTTGTTGTTTTTTTTAATCGTTAACTTTGGCGCTCGAACATCGTTTCACGGCATGTTGAAAAGATTTACAAAGAATGCCAGTTGTGTCTCTGTTTTGCACTTGTTTTTGTTTCGAACGCAAAAATAAAAATAGTAACACCACTGATTTAAAAATAGAAAAATGTTCGCAATTTTATTTTTGAATTTATTTCGTCGCTGCTAATCGTGGGACCTGACACATTCATGACAATACTTCAGAACCCCAAACCCCGCAAAAAAAAAAAAAAAAACAGATATTCTGTATACTCGTCGAGACACCTAGCGCCAAAAAATTTCGAGATATGGATGTAGTATGTTTCGTTACAAAAAAACATCAATTCAACAAACGTTACATGATGTATTTTTTTGGAGTGAGGAGGCACAAAATAAAATCGTATTCTTACCAATTAAAAAAAAACGATTCGGGTGAAACGCGTACTTTTTACGTCACGACTTTCACCTTTCGGAAAATTCGGGCGCGGTCGCCCCGCATGCAAAAATAAAAATGAGCGCTCGTAAATATTTTGGTGTCTGAACCGCATTTGACACGACATGCTGAGACGACTAAAGTCCCAAATAAAAAAACAACCAAAAAAAAAAGATCGGAATGTCGTTATAGGTGAAAAACACTCGCTAACAAATATGATTCACGCAGTTTTGTTTGTTTTTTTTTTCTCCGGAGAATAATCCTATCTACCGCGGTGGACGTTCACTAAGTACGGTGAGAGACATTAAATTGGGGGGGCGGGGTAAAATTGATGATATGGGGTTTCTCGGGGGAGGGGCTACCACACGGATGCAGAATGGAAACTTAGCGACGGTTGCTCGCCGCTTTGTTGTTGCATATAGCGGTCGGGGCTCCTTAAGTTGGGTTCAGTCGGGAATGCCAGGTTGCTTCGGGGAAAACATTTGTTGGCCGTGACCGCCAAGAGCAGGCGGGGGGCGCTCTAGTGCGGCAGGGGCACCAGGATGTCCACGTAGTTGATGGGGAAGAAGCCCGAGTTGCCGTGCAGCATCCCCTCGTACCAGTTCTCGTCGATCTTGTTGGTCAGGGTGATGATGTCGCCCTCCTTGAAGCCCAGCTCGCCCTCGTTCTCCGGGTCAAAGTCGTAGAGGGCGCGGCAGCACGGCTGGTCCATGGGCGCTGTAAAAAATAGCGGCAAACTGTTGGGTTACGAACAAAGTCATTACGGGCCGAAATACTTGGGTCTATCTTCCTCAAGGTTCTTTTGTATGAGACAGAAATTGGGCTGTTTTGTATTAAACAGCCCAAAAAATTGGGTCAACCTGACCCAAATGTTGGGTTGGTACTTTTTTGACCCTTATTCGGGTTGATTTGAACTGGTTTTAGAGTGTGCATTATTAAAAATCTCAGGTTTAAAAATAACCCAACGCTGGGTTCAAATGGGATTGAACCAATATTTGGGTCTAACTTCCTCAAGGTTCTTTTGTATGAGACGGAAATTGGGCTGTTTTGTATTAAACAGCCCAAAAAATTGGGTCAACCTCACCCAAATGTTGGGTTGCTCCTTTTTTGAGCCATATTCAGGTTGAATTTAACTGGTTTTATAGTGTGGATTATTAAAAATCTTGGGTTTAAAAATACCCCAAAATAACCCAACGCTGGGTTCCAATAGGATCAAACCAATATTTGGGTCTAACTTCCTGTTGGGTTAGTCCTTTTTTGACCCATATTCAGGTTAAATTTAACTGGTTTTATAGTGTGCATTATTAAAAATCTGGGGTTTAAAAATACCCCAAAATAACCCAACGCTGGGTTCAAATGGGATCGAACCAATATGTGAGTCTAACTTCCTTTTGGGTTGGTCCTTTTTTGACCCATATTCCGATTGATTTTAACTGGTTTTATAGTGTGCATTATTAAAACTCTTGGATCCAACTGATTTTATTATATGGTTCAAATTAATAGCGACATTTTTTGGAAAAAGCATTAATCCCCCTGTCAAAAATTCAGCCCTCCTGAATCCAATCCATGCCAATTTCTATGGTCCAATATTAATGAATTCAAACTTGGGTGAAAGCAACCCAATCTGCTCAAAATGGTCAGCGACGACAAAAACAAGTATTTTGTACACAGCTGGGTTAAAAAAAAAACACACACACGCTCACATACACACCCACTTTGGTCAATTTTTTTTGTTTAGTACAAAAAGGCACATTTTTTGCGTTGTTTTTGGCATAAAAAGCTCAATTTTGGGTCTATTTCACCCCTTTTTTTTAACCCGTAATTGTGGTCTTTTTGACTCAACTGTTTTCAAGTGGTCAAAGTGTGTGTGAGAAACAAATAGAAAACACAATAGAAAAACAGAGGAGCTCACCTGGTGACCGAGCTGAAGGCAAAAGGATATCCAGCAATGCCAGAAGATAAAGACAGAGAATGAAAATGTTAGGAGCAACACTGCCACCATTGGCGTTGGACACATGGTGACGACTCATTTAAAGGTGCAGTTTGACATTTTGGTCAGCAAAAGTGGAGCCCCTGCTACACTAAGCTAACCTGCAACACAAATCACCCCCCCAAAAAAACAAATGAGAAATAAAAGTACATAAAAGAGAAACACAATCGTTACAGGATGAAATCAGTATAAAAAAAATGGATATACAGTGAAACCTCTAGATACGAATTTCATCTGTTCCGGAGTGCAGTTTGTATCCTGAATCGTTCTTGTAGTGAATCACATTTTACATGTAAATTGCCTAATTTGTTCCAAGCTCGAAATAAATGGCGTATTAAATTTGATAATATTGTACCTCGCCTTTCAAAAATGCGATGTTCGGTAAACGTCAGCCAAAAGACCGGAAAAAAAAAAATGGTTGTACAGAATATTTTGAATTTCGCTTGAACTTTAATAAAAATAAAACAACGGAAACCATTGAAAATGTAATTTTCATTAGATTTTTCCTAAAAAAAATGTCTGTAAAGAGTGGCTTTAATTAAAACTTAATGAAACTAACTTTAATTAAAAATCTGAAAACATTGAAACTTTAATTTTAATCAGATTATTCTTGGAAAAAATAGCTGTACACGGTAGCTTTAATTCCATGAACTTTCATTAAAAAAAAAAAAAAGAAGAAAAATAACTAAGGACGCCAGCCTGACTGAACGTCGATGAAAAAGTTGGAAACTAGCAAGCTGTACTGTACAGCCAATAGGAGAGCAGGACAATGAATGTGAGTGATTCCAACCAATGGGAGAGCAGAATACTGGTACATTGGTATGGCGCGTTTAATGCGTGTGGGAATTTCAAGTTTTCTCTAGGAGCATGCGAGTTATCGCTCGTATATTGAAATTTGTCTTGGCAAAAAAATTTGGCTGAATTTTTACTGGTAATTTTACTGGAATTTTTACTACTATTTCGTGTACAGAAGCTTTCGTATCTCGGGGTTCCACAGTATTCAAATTGAAATAAACAGGAATAATAACAGGGGTGTCCAAACTTTTTCCTCTGGGGGCCATATTCAGAAAAACAGAACGCTATAAGGGTCACGTTATTGATGCATTCGTTTGAACTAAATTAACACTGTAGCAATCAGTCAAGCAAATAATCATATATTGGCTGTATAATATTATTTTTGAATAATGCCTTGTGAAAGTGGCTACGGAGTTCAAAACTTTGCAGAAATTAAGCTTGCAGAAATTGGGTTTTTGCCTCGTTACTTTACGTGCAAAAAAAAGTACAAAAAAACTAAAATGACAATGTCATCACGTGGCCCGTAAAATGTGGGTGGTGGGCCGAAAATGGCCCCCGGGCCATAGTATGGACACCTCTGCCCTAGAAAGTAAATACAAATGGCAAGCATTACAATACAAATGAAAAAAAAAATGGATTATAAAAGATTAGGTTAAAATGTTTGAAAGCCCATTTGTTTTCTGCATATTTGTGATTTTAATTTGGAGGGGGGGCTCCTTGCACCGTCCCCTAAATGTCAAACGTGGAACAAAAGACAAACCGAGGGAGAAACAAAGGGGTTAGACGGACAAGCAAAGAATAATTACCGTATTTTCCGCATGATAAGGCGCACCTAAAAGCCTTCCTTTAAAAAAAAAAAAAAAAAAAAACTGACGGTGCGCCTTATAATCAGGTGCGCCTTATATATGGATCAATATTGCGATTGGGATTCGTAAATGGGGAATGAACTGATAACGTTTCCTTTGTGTGTTTACAGTTGAACAAGGTTGCTCATATTGACATTGAGTTATTATGCTATTGAGAGTTTATTATTTGAGTTATTTTTGTTATTACTTTGAGTATTACTATATTGTGATGGAAAACATTTGAAAATATGTCATTAATTGAGGGTGCGCCTTATAATCCGGTGCGCCTTATATGTGGAAAAGGTTTTATAATATGTCATTCATTGAGGGTGCGCCTTATAATCTGCTGCGCCTTATAGTGCGGAAATTTCGGTATAAAAAAACAAACAAACAGTAAAAGACGAATCCGCACAGAGAGGAACCTCCACTGCGTTCAAAACGAAAACATTAACGGACGAGGAAAGACTCCCGCCGGTCGCTCGTGCTCACCTGGAGATCTTGCTGCGAAGGGCAAACGAGAACAGAGGTCAGACCCGAAAAATGGAAAAAATCACAGCGGAAGCAATGGCGGACGAACAAGTGAAATGGTTTGAAAATGAGCGAGCCGAACGGAGGCGGTTTCCGCGCCGGCTCTCCAAACAACAAAAGTGAGGCGACGATGGGAGGGAATGACGCGGAACCTTCTGCGTTTTGTCTCACCTGGAGACCTCGCTGCGAACGGGAAGCGGCGGCGCGAGCGAGCGGGCGGCAAAGAGAGAAAGGGGGGGAGGGGAAAGACAGCGAGTCAGTGGGAGCGCAGGATGGCGCCCGGGTCAAAGTGAGACGGGAAGTGACGGGTACGCGCGTGTGACCTACGAAGGCTCACCTGGTGACCTCGCCCCTGCACGGGTCAACATAACGCATAAAAGGAAGAACAAAGAGATAAGGCTTTATTTGTTGGGCAAGGAAAACTTTGAAAAGGGAGCTGGCAGGAAAAAAATAGCGCGTATATGTACATATATATTAGGGATGAGCGAGTACCGATACCGGTATTGGCCACCCGCCCCCTTGTGGACCTTTTAAGAAGCGCAACTTCAAATTGGAAGAAGAAAAAAGGGGCAATTTGTGGTATCGAACATCCCTAATGTAAATAAATACAAATTAGAGATGGACGAGGACTAAATTGGTGGCCCGCCATCTTGTGGACGTTCTATGAATCGCAAGTGCAAATTCGAAGAATGGGAAATTGACAATTTGTGCAATCGAACATCCCTGATGTATATAAATACAAATTGGGAGATAAAAAAATGGACAATTGGTCCATCCCTAGTGTAAATATGTACAAATATAAAACAGGCATGAGCGAGGACCAAATTGGTCGCCCGCCATCTTGTGGACGTTCTCTGAATCGCAAATACGAATTGGGAGATAAAAAATTGGACAATTGGTCCATCCATAGTGTAAATATGTACAAATATAAAACAGGCATGAGCGAGGACCAAATTGGTCGCCCGCCATCTTGTGGACGTTTTATGAACAGCAAGTGCAAATTGGAAGAATGGGAAATTGACAATTTGTGCAATCAAACATCCCTCACGCAAACAAATTAGGGATCGAACATCCCTAATGTATATAAATACAAATTAGGGATGGGCGAGAACCGAGTTGGTTGCCTGCCCCCTATGGACGTTTTATGAACTGCAAGAGCAAATTCGAAGAATGGGAAAAGGACAATTTGTGCAATCGAACATCCCTAATGTATATAAATACAAATTAGGGATGGGCGAGAACCGAGTTGGTTGCCCGCCCCCTATGGACGTTTTATGAACTGCAAGGGCATTTTAGAAGAATAGAAAATTCACATTTTGTGCTATCGGACTTTCTGAATGCAATTCTATACTTGTATTCATCAGGGCTGACCGAGGACCAAATTGGGAGTTCATTATATTAATAACTGCGATATTGTTGGGTGCGCACTCACCCGGAGAACGAGCGCTGTGGATGCCCCCGTTGTGGTTCTCGCTGACGGAGGAGAAGTCCAGAGTGGTGCGAGGCTTGGCCACGTACTCTTTTCGGGGCTTGTTGGAACAATCCTTTATCCTGCGCGGTTCACGTTTCTGCCATTAGGCTAGCGCTATCCGACGGCGGCGAGCCAACGTTGCGCAAGCACCGACCGTTCGTCGATCTTGCCGCACAGCTGCGTGAGGATCTCGGCGGCCCGGCTGTGATATTCCACCTGGGCGTGGACCAAGGCCGCCAACTGGCTCACCTGCTCGATCTGTCGAGACAAAAATGGGGATCCGACCTTGTCCGAGCGTTACGCTAACTTTACGTAAAAGTAACGGTTTGCTCAACATAGTGTCCTTTAGAACTTTTTGGAGATAAATTCGTAGATCTATCGATCGATCTATAGTTTTTCCGCTTTGGCGCAGCGGTTAGCGCCTACTGCACAAAGTCAGCTGGGATAGGCACCAGCAAGCCTGCGACCCCTGTGAGGATATACGGCTCGAGAAAATGGATGAATGGATGGATGAATATATTACCTTCCTGTATTTTCCGAACCATGAGGCTCGAATAAAAGCTTCGGATAGTGACGCGAGGGTAACGACGCTAACGGTGATTTCTTGATTATCTCCAGCTTCGTTTCCATAGTAATCGTGATCTTACTTCTCCCGATAAAATCAGCGGCAATCTTGAGACCCATGGCTAACCCATTCAAGTTTGAATTAAGCACCAAAATACACAATAAATACAATTTCGGAATCACTCGCGCGACATCAAGGCATTAGCATATCGGCATTTTAGTGACATCGTGACGCCGACCAATAGCAGACCAGCATCTTAGTGACGTATGAGCACGGTGCGACTCGCAGTCATACGCACGCGCACTGACCGAAGTTTGAATTTTGTATTTATTGCCGATGCCGTAAGGCGGGAAAAACGCTGTAACCATGGGACGAAACAACATTAGGGACGTCGTAACACGGGGGTTCACTGTATATGATATTACACTTGCCTTGGTAGACATTAAAACCATGGGAAGCCCAAGGGGCTTAGCAGTATAAATATAAGGTAGATATTAGTGCAAATACAGTAATCCCTCGCTGTATCGCGGTTCATCTTTCGCTGCTTCACAGATTTTTTTACAGTGTGGATATTTTTTACAGCGCATTGTGCTCGGAATCCGGATTGGCTCAGGGGCTTTACTGTTGTCTGTAAATAAAATATTGACGCTGTACTGTATTGTTTTTTCACTTGTCAATTTATTCCAAAAGGCAAGAGGATCCAAAAGCTTGTTTTTGTCTCTCCTGTGTCTCTCCTCTAACTGCCGTGTGCGAACGTGCAAGTAAGCACATTTGATTGACAGCTTGGGCTCCGGGAGCCGATCACGTGACTCGTAGGCGTGCCGAAAGCAAACGAGCACACTATTGTAGACACAGACAGCAATGGAGAAATGCGCAGCTTTGGTAATCTGACCAAGATTTCTTTTGCAATAAATTGAAATTACAAGTGTATTGTTATGATATAAGAGGCTTCACTTTAATTCGATGTCCGGGCATATCCGTTGATAAAAATCTTGCTCAGAAAAAGAAAATGTATTTCTCATAAAGAGGTATAGCTGGGACTGTGAAATACGTGAGTGGCAATGTTGCCAACTTTGTATTACTATATTAAAATGATTGTTTTAAACAAATTTGGGGCTTTAAAACAGGTTTTGATTTTTTGTTTTATTCTATAGTTTAGCATTGCATTGTGAAATAATTAAAAAAAAAAATAAAGCCGGCTACTTCACACATTTCACTTTACGCATGTTATTTTTGGAACGTAACCCCCGCGATAAACGAGGGATGAATGTAAAGGCTCCATTTTTTTTTCCTCTTCCGTCGATTTGACGGGCTCACGCTTACGTCGCTCTCCAGCAGATTGAACATGCTGACTTCGGCGATGTCCTTGGACTCGTCGAACTTCTCCAGCGCTTGCTTGAGCTCGTCGTCCGTCACTTTGCCCTGGCGCTTCTTCTTGTAGTCAAAGTCCAGACGCCGGCCCTCCATTTTCTTCAGGTGATGCTGCCGGACGGCAGGGAAGACGTTCGGGCGGGCGTTGGCGGACGTCGTTTTTCGGCCGAAACCAACCTGGATCTCCTTGAGGTCTTTCTCATGGAGGTTCTGCAGCGGGTCGATGAAGTTCTGCTTGACTTCCATGTCCAAGGCGTCTTTCACCTCCGCCAGCTCACGCATGCACTCCCCAGCGTCGATCAGAGCCAGGCCTGATCAAAACAAACGAACTCAAGTGCAAACTCGGACCCCTAGTCGAACTCGACGCCGTTTCTTTCGCCGTTTTTACGGACGTTGGACTCGCAATTTTTTTTTTTAAACCTAGGCCAACTACTTCAAGAGGTACTTGAATTTTTTTCAGATGATAGCAACATGACCGCTAACCTAACCACAACACATACTGATTGAGTAGGTAGCGGGGCCTTTATTTAAGCTAATATTAGCTTCCCAAAATAAAGAACGCCCCAAAAAACAGTATTTCTTCATTATCCAAAATGTATAACCCGTCACTGCAAATAATCTATAGAGGCTCATTTTTCATGCTCAAATTAACCAGTAGAAGGCAGTCAAGCACTAAATGTGCACAGTCTGCTCGTCAAGAAGAAGAACAGGAAGTTATTGACCTCATAACTCACGTTCTCAAGTTTACTCATGGAATGTTGTTGAATCATCGCGTGTAAGTGACTTTAAGGATACTTTTACATGTGAAATGTACATATAACATAATCTATGTGTGAACTAAATGGTAGTTTGTGTTTGTTAATAGCTAGCGTGCTAATACTGAATGCTAACAGTTTAGCCTAGGCACATTTTGTTGGTGTCTAATGATTCGCGTTTGATATCAAACGACGAGTATTTCTATCCACTTACTTCAAGTCACGCTCAAGCCTAAAAAAGGATTCAGTCAATAAAAAAATCGAAAAAAAAAAAAAAAATGGAAAGCCAACGCGCCAGTGAATGCCGAATGAAAGACTGTCAAAAGTGACCAAAGTGCCCACCTCTGATCATTTGTGGTTTTGTTAAGTTGTTTTCTCTTTTTGGTTACTCTGATCACTTAAAATCTAGTGCCACTCTGTGGACATTTGTAGTGGGGTTTGACATGAATAGTGATATGCTATCACTAGTGCTTGCAGAGCTGACTCAAGCAAAATAATTCGACGGCAACCGCGTATTATACTAAACATGCTACCCATTTCTTAAATGGATAATGTGTAAGATTTAGACAGTTTTTCACGACGGACAGCAGGGGGTGCTGCAGTCGCTGCATTTACTATTGTTTGTAGCTATTACAAACATGGCCGCCTCCAGAGAAGTGCCACCCCCCCATGTAATATAATTTAATTATACTTTAAACATACTGTTGGTCATTAGGAAGACATTCATTTGCATTGTTTTGAAACTTACAATCATTTCATTTATTCCTTTCTCGTGAAAAAATGGTCTAAATCTTACACACTGTCCCTTTAATGTGCCAAATATTCAATATTTTGTTGAACGTTGGTGTCGATGACTGTTTTGGTCCTTTATGGAATCAGATAAATCCCATTTACAAGCATATAGGAATAAGCACATGATGCCGTTTTGAACCTCTACCAAAATTTTCATTTTTCGCCACCTACTGTTTTTTTTTTCATGCTTTTGTTATGTCAATTTGAAAAAATAGAGTTGTAATTTTAAAACAAAGTGTGACATTTTTGCGTCAGATTCTTATATCGGCCTAAAATCCAGCAATAATCCGACAAGCCTCTCACCGAAATTGGACTCCTCGCCGAGCTCGCGACCGAAACGCTGCATGGACTCTCCCAAGATGGCTTCTGTCTGGGTATAGCCGGGTCCCTTCTCCTGACCGCGCATGCGAGACATGGAGTTCATCATGCTCATCTTGGCTCTGGTGGCTACAAAAAACAAAAAGGAATCAAATAATATTTGAATTGAAAAATGTTAGGGTCTTTAGAAGATTTCATTGGTGGGCCACATCACCTGGGTTGGGTTGCAGGTATTCCGTGGTCTTGGTTATGATGTCTAAAACTGCACGGGCGGTGGTGTCCACCTTCTGCGTATGGAAGAAAAAAACAATAAAAACGTTGCTTGGAATGTTCGTAAACGCGCGTCGTTAACGTCGGAAGTTCTGTCTCGCCTTTTCCATTTCGGTGAAGTCCTCATCGAGCTTGGTTCCCTCGGCTCCGCC
>NC_142375.1:21178923-21253923 GCF_059441005.1 Hippichthys cyanospilos | reverse complement strand
AAACAACAAAGAATTTTGTCTTTGCTGACATAGTTTGTGCGCCGCTCAACGGAATGTTGCAAAAATCGCAGGAAAATCAAAGTCATAAATCCTATTAAAACGCATCTCAAAAATTGTAAATAGAATGATTTTATATGGTCCAAAATTTGGACAATGATTATTTTTGTACACCAAATTTTGCACGTCCAGCTGCAATCACATAGAAAAGTCAGAATCGTTGCATTTTAAAATGAAATTTGAGCTCCTTGAACATAAACGGCGCCGTCAAATACTGTGAAAATATTTGCATCATTATTCTTTTATCTTCTGTGCAGGGGGGCACGCCACTGCTTTTTTTTGTTCACCAAAGGGTTTTACGTTAGCATCCTCGACTTCATTGAGTTTCCTTTCATCAATGGAAAGGCTCCTGGCGCCCCATCGCTCGTGCACCTGGCACCCGGGCGGGCCCAATCAGACGGGATTAAATGGTCTAAATGTGGAAGAGGAAACGCTGCGGGCAAGCGAAGGGGGGGGGGGGGCCTCGCGCCACCCACCATCGCCCGCATCATCAGCCCGCGCTATTTACCGCTCACTCGACTGCTCTCTTGCAAAAGGTGAGCGACGGTGCGTGTAGAGTTCAGAGTCCTGTTTATTTTGGCTGCAATTCCACTGATGGCCGCTAGATGGTGGCACACAATCTTTTCTGAGATTGATTTCAAGATCATGCTAGTTTGTGCTTGATGGGTTTTTAACCTCATTTGAGTCCACGGTAGAGGACATTTGTGTTTGATCGATTTCTTTTGACACATCCAAGGTATCTTAAGTCCTAATGTCCTCATTAGAGGACATTCTAGCCTTGTGTGTTTGGGTTGAACGCAGTTCACTTTGCTGATGAGATAAAATGGACATAATAGTGGACACAAAACGAAAAGATATGGCCCGGAACTCTTTTAGCATTAGGGCGGCTCACATGGCTCCCAATGTGAGTCTGCACTCTGCTCACCCCCCCCCCCCCCCCCCGCCCTTCCGTCGACTCCTCCCCTCCCCATCCCGCTCAGACCTCTAATCGGAGGCTTCCTGCCTTTAAATACACACACGGTGTGGAAGAGGGCAGATTAAAAACGACAAGAGTGATTAACGAGGTTATTCCGAGGGACGGGTGACTGCCGGAAAAAAAACAGGGAGTCCTTCCGAGCCATCTTAAAACACCTTGGGAATAGAACCGACCACTCGTCACCCTGCATGGTGGCCCTGATCGGATCGTGGCGCCGGAGGAGTAATTAAAGGGACACCGTGTAGGATTTAGAGCGTTTTTTATTACGGACAGCAGGAGGTGCTACATTTACCATTGTCCGTAGCTATAACAAACATGGCTGCCTCCGGAGAAGTGCCACCCCCCAATGTAATATAATTTAATGATAACTAGACCTATGATTGGTCCTATGTTGGTCCTTAAGACCACATTTATTTGCAAGTTTTTGACATTTATAATCACTTCTGATTCAACTGTATGATTGTCAAGAAGAAAAACAGGAAGTTGGTGACCTCATAGTAGCGAAAAGGCAGCTCCGCTCAAATATACTTATGGAATATTGTTGAAGCATTGTCTGTAACTAAGGACACTAATACATGTGTAAGGTACGTAGAAGAGAAAAAAATCCCCCACAAAACAGAAGCTTTCACAAGTTTGGGGGTAATTTCCAATTGTTGCAAAGCGAAAAAGCCGTATCACAGCAGTACTTTGGCAAAAGGAAACATATGCAAAGACCATCTTGACATTGGACTCGATTGCTTGCCTGGATGAAAAATGGCCGATGCCATTTTTGTAGTAGTTAGCGAGCTTTCATTAACGCGGCATTATGTTACAAATCATGGAAATTCCTTTTGATTTTTTTTTTTTTTATGATATCATAAAAAAAAAAAAAGTCAATGGGGAAAAAAAGACATGGCAGCTGAAACTTTCAGCAGACGATTAAAAGGCAAAATTTCCAAAATACAATGATTTTGACATTTCTATTTGATTGCAGCTGGACGTGTGAGATTTTGTGAACAAAAATAATCATCGTCCAAAGTTTGCTTGTCATGCTAGAGAAGAAGAGCGCAATGTTCTCGACCTCAAACTAGCTAACAGGCAGCACCAATCAAATGACTTGGCGGACACTAATGCATGTCTGATGTACGTATAACTTTATTTATGGGAGAACACAACGGTAGGTAGTGTTTGTTGACTTTGTGCGCTAATGCTAATCTAATGCTAATATTTGAGGGATAGCATAATGGATTTTGGAGGGATTCAACGGTGTCGTCACGCTGACGGCTTCATAGAACGAAGGGAAATCCTTTTGTCCTTTGCGCATCCCGGAGCCCGGCGCCGACGCGCAGGCGGGCGTTCCGTTTTTAGGATGACGCTAACGCATCCCGACATCCAATCGGCAACCGGAGGGGAGATTCGACAGCCGTTCGCTGGCCGTTTTCAAACGAGCGAGCCGCATTCCTTCGAATGTCATTTGTTAGTCATAACCGCCTCCGTCAAGGTTTTCACTGCCGATTTCAAAAACATTCCCAAATTCACCGTTTCGGCACCGCGCCCGGTCCGAGCCACTCCCGCGTTTCTCCTCGTTTGTCACGTGACGCCGAAGCCCGACTTATGTAACGACAGCCGCGAGAATGTCGCCGCGGCGCACGCTCCAACACCGTCCCTACGGCGCTACGGCGGCGGGGGAGGCAGACCAGATGGCGCCCTAACGTGTGTGTATGTGTGTGTATGGGATGCACAATGATGATGATGATGATGGTGATGAAGATGAGAACTGGGGCTGAGCCAGCTCACACACGCTAGAAGAGAAGGATTTAGAAAAGGACAGTGATTTTTGTTTCGGGAGTAATGCACTACAAAAGTAATGTAATTACCGTATTTTCCACTCTATGAGGCACACCGAAAATGCTTTCAATTTTTTCAGAAGCCGACGGTGCGCTTTATAATCCGCTACAGCTTATAACACTGCAGAAATCTTACGTTTTCATTCATGGGGAGGAAAAAAATAAAATCACGAAATTTTATGTCATCAAGATGTATTTTACCATCTTTATTCTTCATTTCGGATTGTCCAAATCATAATCATAATGTCTTTGACTCAGTTACTTGATTGTTTTGTTGATATTCGCTTTAGCGTAGCTCCATCTAGTGGATGCATGACGCAACCCTAGCCTCTAATGCAGCTTCTATTCTGTGCGCCCTATAGTGCGGTGCGCCTCAGATATGAAAAGTATTTTAAAATAGGCCATTCATTGAAGGTGCGCCTGATAATCCGCTGCGCCTATAGTGCGGGAAATGCGGTACTGGATTTTTTGCTGTAACGCAGCAGTGTAATTCTTTACACGTAAAAAACAGTAATATTTTAGTCCGTACAAATGAGAGTAATGCAATCCATTACAATGCATTTTTAACCTGAAACTGTCTACCCCCCCCATTAGCATTATTGAGAAGGTAAGCTAACATTAATTTCCACTGTGCAATTGCTGTAGTTTATAAATATTTGTGGTCAAGATGTATCATACAAAAAACTCATGTTAAACAGTACGTTAAACGCAACGTTGATGACGTAGGCTATCTGCTAACGTTAGCCCCCCACCAAGACATCTAGTTTTGCCGCTAACCTAGCTGACCGAACTGGAATTGGAATATTAACATTGAAATTGTGGAACACATTTACTGTTTCAGCCTAAAGCATAACCAATACATCATTATGCTGCGTTATGGAATGTTGGAAAAAATTACAGAAAAATCAATGTCATAAATCCTATTCAAATGCATCTCAAAAAATTGAATTATAATAACTTTATATGGTCCAAGATTTGGACAATGATTTTTTTTGTAAACAAAATCTCGCAATGAAAAATATCAGAATTTTACATGTATTAATCAGCTGCCAATTAAATATGAAAGGCATTAAAATACGATAAAAAGATTTTGTATATTGTCTACAAAAAAAAGACTTGTGATATCCACTGACTTCAACTCTGGTCTAACCAAAGAAGATTATTAAAAAAGGAGGAAAAGGAATTCCCACAATTATTTGGGGGGATAATCGATAGACTACTCAGTTTTAAAACGATTCCATAGTGCTACGACGCAATAAAAAGACGACCATAACAAATGTTTTCAGGACTTATCCTTTGGTAAATATGCATCATAAAATCCTTATCTTCAATTCAATAGTAGATGACATCGCCTATCAGGAAATATATTTTGTTTGTCAATAATAATACAAAAACGCATTCATACCGATAACGATCTCCCTTCTGTATAGACTCCATTGAATAAATAAACGCCCGCCCGTCCGCCATCTTTGAAGGACATATTGTGGATTTCTGAGTACGTACAGTCCTGCAAATCCACATTCTGGAAGATGACGCTGATTTCGATATAAGCGTCGCTAAGCCAAGAGACGCAAAGCAGTCCAGGCTAGAGCCAAACGGGAAGACGAAAATAAACTAAGCAAACAAACCCACTGCGACTCCCCGAGCGCATTACACATTTAACAGAGCGAAGCCTCAAAGATGGCGTCGGGCCGGCGAGAACATTCATTATCACGCCCGATGAGGACAAATTGTCTTTCGCGGGAGCCTGCGAGGAAGCGGGCGGCCTTGCAGGACAACAACGCAGCCGCGCGTTCATACTCGGATCGATAAAGAGAAAAACAAGAAAGAAAAGAAGATTCTTCTTCTTCTTCGCGGCCGACGTTCGATCGGACCGCAACCATCCTTTGCCGGAATAATAAGGAGCAATGCATCCTGGGGCCAGGTGACCTCATAAAAGAGGGGGACGTCTCTGCAGAGTTTTTGTATGATTCACACTGTCGCTTGGTATCGCTTATCAGTCTTATCAGTACCATAGCTTTACAGGACAATTTAATCGGAAACAAATGCTATTTTCATCGTGTTGAAAATTGAAAAAGAAAGAAAAAAAACAACTCAGCCTTAAGATTATAAAATGAAAATGGGGGCGGGGCTTACTCTCAAATGGGGGCACGTGAAGGCACTTCAGGGTGTACGTGAGATTTTAAAAGGGTTTCCGCGGGAATCATCAAATATGATTTGGAATGGTACATGTTTTGTTTTCAAATTAAGAGTAAATGGATTGGAACATGAATCAACGTCGCTAACTTGCGTTACAGTCACTCCTTGACAAAATACTTTTTTCGTTTTTACGAATGTGCGCTGACAATGAAGGTTGACGGACGATGAATAATTTTCTGGCAGATGAGCCAGAAATAAAATAATGCTGAATAAAATATGCCTAAACAGTGGTTCTCAACCTTACCCCCTTGCCCTCGGGGGTACCCGTACCCACATTTGAAAACCACTGGCCTAGAGACACCGCTGTTACGTTCAGGCAACCGAGAACGTTTGAGAACCAACGCACAGGAAGGAAGACAACTAGGTTCTTTTTCTCACGAGGAGAGCGGACAGGAGCTTGACCTTCCAGTTTGGTTACGGATCCTTTCTGCTCATTTATTCATTTGGCCCTAGGTACAAAAGCCATTGCTGCACTAAAGGGTTGCGGGGTGACGTCTGGCAACAACGTTAAAAATTAGCGTTTCAAAAAAATGTCTTCATCGGCCTTTCATATAATAAAAGCATACCCCTTGGTGGGGTACGTACGTCAACTCAGTGTGTTAATAAATCAGACGTTGATGGAACCAGCACTCAAGTTTTCTTTTTTCAGCATCCCACAATGCTTTGTGCCGGTTAGAAGGTTCTTGACACAAATGAGAGTGGAACTAGGATTGATGAACGCCTTCAAACGGGAGGCGTTTTAGGCCCGTTAAAATCGACGTGCGTTCTGTCTATGAAATGACAGAGCGGGCGCGGTCATGCGTGCACGTTCGCTAAGATTAAGGCTGCACAGACTCTCAGTCAATAGGATGCAAAACCACCACGCTGGGATTAATGATTGAGTAATCCCGGCGGAATCATCCAGTCTGGGGGGGGGCGGGGGGGGGGGGGGGGGGGGGGGGGCACGTGGCGCAACAAATGCCAGCTTGTGGCTTTTCAGACTCAGAAAGAACAAAAAAAACTGAAGTTTGTTTTTTTAACAAATCAGAGGCAGGAAAAAATATATATGATCACTTTAAATACATCATTATTTGGGGGCCAGGGAGTGAAAGCAATAATTATGCACACTTTTTTAATTTTTTTTTTTTTACTTTTTGCTTGGTAGTGAATTGAATTTTTATATTTTTTTTCAAAAAAAAAAAAAAAAAAAAAATATATATATATATATATATATATATATATATATATGCAAGCCATTTTCAACACTTTGGATTGGTATAATATAATGTAATATAAAAAAATATAAAAAAAAAATTGGTATAATATTTTGTACAACACACACACACACACACGTATGGACTGACCAATAGTGTACATTCAAAAATAAATCAATAAACATTAAAAAAAAAAAAAAAAACACACAAAAAAAACCAATTAAATAATCACCAACATGTGATTTAAGAAATTTGGGCCAGACACGAACGAAATATGGAAAAACAAACAAACAAACAAACAAAAAAAACAGACCAATTGTATTCATTTAAAAAAATATATATTTATTAAGTTCACCAAAATGTGATTTTGAGTTTGATCCAATGCCAAATATAAACATATACAAATAGGCGGTCTTTTTTTTTTTTTTTACTGGTGCCAGACAAACATTGCTAGAGGTGAACTCATTTATTTATTTTTTTATTAAAAAGAATTATATTATTTGTCAGCCCACATATTTTAATGTATTTATTTTATATACGATTATATTCAATTTTGACCAATCAAAAGTGTACAGTAGAAAATGGCTTGCTAACTTTCACAACAGTTAAACGAACTATCCATTTTCATATCTCCTGAAAAGTGTGTCAGACCCCTTGTGTGTGTGTGTGTGTGTGTTTTTTAATCAAATTTCGCTCAAATTTTAATCAAATTTTCTCGACTTGAGTTACCCTCGATTTACCATTTTTCGTAATAAGACCAGCTGGAGACCACAAAAAACAAACGAACAAAAAAACAGGATAAATTCCTCCGTTTTGACGATGAGATGCCACAGCTGCCTGAAAGTGAGATGTTTCCATTTCCGTTCATGCTAATCTCGGTGGAAGCTAATTATGGACAAAGTCAAAACTGTGGAGTTCCTGACCTCTGCCTAAAATGTTGACCTTCCATCCTGCAAGGTCTCCCGGGCTGTAAACATCACATGGATAATGACGTATTGCCAATACAGTATATACTCGTGCCCTTCAGCAATGCAGTCAGCCAATCAGGAAGACCGAATGAACCTTGAGCAAAGTGACGAGCGGCCTCCGTCCAATTAGATGGCACCATTGACCTCACGGGGATTAATGATGATCCTCGGGCACCTTGACGCATTCAGTGCCATGGATGAGAATTTTCGTCTTTTGAAATATTAATAACGACGTTAATAAATAATAAAATTCTGCTCAAATACGTTTTTTTATGGACCGGAGCTGACACCCTTGACTAATGCTTAACTGATATAAGCCAATTGAGCACTGCAGTGCTAACTGTGACCATCGGATGGCAGTGCTTCCACACTTACAACACAGCTATTACCCACATTAATTCTCCCTAAAGAATGGAAGTCAATCTTTCATATGACAGCTCCCATAGTCACAAGCATAGACTCAATATTCTGTTGACCTTGAAATGGGAGCGAAAATGCTACAAATACTAGCGCAGTGGTTCTCAAATGGGGGTGAGAGTACCCCTGGGGTAACTCGAGATTTCAAATCAAACAGACAAACAAGAAAAATCCCAAAACGTACCAAGTCATTGATGTCCATGATATTTTTGAAAACCTAAGGTTTATTTTGAAGTTTGTTCTTCAAGTTAAACCCACATTATTACCCACTAGTTATTACCCACATGAATTCTCCCTAAAGAATGGAAGTCAATCTTTCATATGACAGCTCCCATATTCACAAGCATAGCACTCAATATTCTGCTGACCTTGAAATGGGAGCGAAAATGCTACAAATACTAGAGCAGTGGTTCTCAAATGCGGGTGAGAGTACCCCTGTACCAAAAATGTACCAAGTCATTGATGTCCATGATATTTTTGAAAACCTAAGGTTTATTTTGAAGTTTGTTCTTTCGCATTAGTGCCGTGTTACACTTATATGACCCATGGTTAGCTTGACTTCTTCCTGGCAGCGAGCTCGAAATAAACCGGTTCCTGAGGCAGAAAAAAAACAAACCCTCAAGGACTTAACGCACCTCGAACGCAACACAATGTGACAACGTCCCAAGGCGGATGGATAAGGAATTGGGCGGGGTCAAGACCCAGAGAAAGCCGTGGACGAACGCTAAGTCAAGGTCCCGCTGTCCTTCCGTTGTCCTTCCGTTTCTACGCGTAGCATAGAAAACAAAGTCGATCTAAACACACGGTGAGAATCTCCCTTTCAGGGCCTCAAAATTCAGTTCACTCTTCTCTGCAGAAGTGGACGCCCCGGAAGGTTCCACGCGCTGAATAAAACATCAACCGTGGCCTGAATACTGATGCCGCGAGACGAGGATAGCAGAGAACGGCACATCTTCACTCTGCAAACGACGCGTCATTTTTTTTAAATAAATGAAACGGGCGCACCAGAGCTCCCATTGCCAGCCGCTAAAAATAGACTGGTTATAGACAGCCTATCAACCCCCGGGAATAAAAACGACGGCGGGGAATGCGCCGACCTTGCGCGTGGGGATATTTCACTCATTTGGACGCAAGGAGAGAAAACTGCAAGCGGATTTTTTTTTCAACGGGAGCGGCTTAACTGAGTTCAAGGAAGCCGCTTGAAAAACATCCAGCTTCATTTCAAATTCCGCCCCTGAAAAGTATTTCACTTAATCAACCGCTTGGAATTTGGGAAGCAAGCGTTGCGAAAAATTAGATAATAATCACGGTTACTTGAATCGTTACTTGTACGGTTACTTGTACCGGATGAGGGTAACATGGAAAACAGGCTGGATTGGCTCTATCGAGGACTGGATTTGGCCACGCGGGCTGTACACGATAACATAGAAAATATCAGAGTTTGACCCTAAAATTTTTAGTGCGCCCTTTAGTTGGGGAATTGCAGTAAGAGCAAATTAATTGGAACATGAAGCTACGTTTTGCTAAATTGTGTATTCAGTATACATTATGTATACATTATGTATATATATATATATATATATATATATATATATATATATATATATATATATATATATATATATATATATATATATTTATATATTTATATATTATATATATACAGTTAGTAAACGTACATTCTTACACTAAATATAGTAATGGGGTGCGTGGGGGCGCGGGAGCAAACGGAATCCGTTGTGTGTTAGCAGTCAGAGAAGTTGCTTTCAGCAGCTTTTGTCAACCAAGGTTATCCCACATTATATCCATTAAAAGAAGCAAGCAGAGCGAACCAACGTCTGAATGCATCTGTGTTCACAAAGGCGCATAAAGATGAGATTTGTTCTCTGTTAGGAATTTTTCAAGCGCAACAGTTTGTATTGTTTACGTCCTTGTGTTATCTTATTTTGAAGTAATCTGCTTTTAATCTGGAGGTCTGAAGGAAGGTTGTTACCTTCTTGGTTTCAAGAAAAAAACCCAGCAGACTGACCCAACTTTTGAGTCCGTCCTTGCTCACACGCGTTTATTTTCCTGTTAAGAATTCTTCAAGTGCTTTCGTTCTAAATGTTCCGTTATATCTTACTCTGAAAATGTGTGCTATATTTCCATTTCCTGTTTTTACCTCTCGCGTCACGTTTCGCACCAAACACGTCCTATAGATGTCGCCCTATCACCCATTTACGCAAACGTCATTGACCGCGATTCAAACGCGTCGCTTGAGTTATTCGATGACGCGATTTTTCATCAGCTGAGCCAGAAAACGAATAAACGATGTCACGCCATCTTGCTTATAGCGACCTAGCGTTTCACGGAAGAAATATTCCACTAAGATCTGATAATCCAAAAAAAAAAAAACTCGCGAAGCATCGTACAAAACAGCCGAGCAGTTCTGCTATCTCCGCATGGCGCCATTGTTGTTTTGATGTGTTTTTTTTGCCCTTCAAGTTGGACCCCAGAAAAACGGCGCCGAAAAGTGGCGCAGTATTGATCTGTTAGCAGTAACAGTAGCGCTGTGTAAACAAGGCTTTAAATCACAAGATGGAATGATCCACCTCTGCAGGGAGAAGTCCAAAAAAAAAACAAAAACGCCAGAGTCAAAGTCGAACGAAAACGTTAACGCGGACGGAAAAAGGAAATGAGAAACGGTTTTATGTAATAACGGGAAGTTTGTAGACTCGAGTGAGGTTTTGTCCTCTGACATATTAGCACTAGCGACATGATGAACGTGATCATTTACGTCACATGACCGCATCGTGCAGAAATTGGAGGAACAGCCCGTCTAGTACCGGTAAAAAATGTAGAAACACCTTCAAATCCAAATAATTTTCGTTCAATCCCAAAGACGTATTTATGAGTCTTTAACCCTTGTGGCATTGTGCTACAAATTAAGGAAATTCCTTTAATTTTTTTTTTTTTATTATATCATAAAAGAATCAATGAGAAAAAAAAAAAACACTAGGGAGCTGAAATTTCCAGCAGACGATTAAAACGTAAAATGTTCAATTGATGACATTTCTATGTGATTGCAGTTGGATGTGCCAGATTTTGTGTACAAAAATAATGATCCAAATTTTGGATATATTAAACAATTATCATTCAAATTTTTTAGATGTATTTTAATAGGATTCATCAGGTTGATTTTTGTCTTTATGTTTTTATATTTTTCTGTGGACAGTTGCGACACCTTATGTTGATTATTTTTTGTGGACAGACATAACAATAATTAAGTTCATGATTTATTTCGTGAACAAATCTTTCGTTTAATCCCAAAAGAGGTCCTTTTATGTTTAATATTTATCTGTGGACGAACATTGATAATGATTTCTTTTTGAGAACGGGTCTGACACTTTATGTTGATTATGTTTTGTGGACAAATATATGATAATTAAGTGATTGCTTTTTGATAACAGATCTCTTCTATGATCCAAAAGAGGACACTTTATGTCGATTATTTTTTTTGGTGATGCAAATGACGTTTGAAAGGTTCTAAAGTTTAATAAAACAGACACCGATTGCATGTTTTAGGTCTTGTTTTCATTTTGTAAAACAAAGGTCAATCACACCCTGAAATGCACTCCTATTGGTTGTCATTGTGTTTGGGATGATCTGATAGGCTCCTGTTGTGATGGGAGGGCAAATTCAGGAGGAAGTTGAGAAAATGGACGATTATGTGCGAGTTGTTGGTGTAAAAATAGTCCCGCTAACCCTAACCTTAACCCTAACCTTTGGTAAATGTAGTGGTATCAATTCTGTGCGAGAAGGAGCTTGCTTTCCACACAAGTTGCTCAAGTTTAGCCTACTACATAAATGCAAAGCACTAACCTGCAACTGTAACGAGCTAACGATAGCAACAAAGTAGTGAGCCATAGCGAAGCTCTTTGCTAAACAAAATTGGAGAGCTCCAAATCCAAGAGCACCGTGTGCTGGTGGCTGTGAAGATTTCAACTGATAAAAAGCATCCCATTAAAAAGGCAGCAGAAAGCCTCGCTGAATCCCTTCGTCGTTTCATCACCAGCTCCTCGGGAAACGCCCCCCCCCCCCCCCCCCCCCCCCCCCAACTCCACCCAACCTCCTTGTCCCTCCCCCACCTGCTATCTCCCAGCCTGATGGACCTTACGCTGTATTGCAGTATTCCTTGCTGAGCATCCAGGCGGCATGAGTCACCGCTTTGCAATCTGCACCCCCCCAACACACACACACACACGCACGCACACACACACACACACACACACCTGACTACTGTTCCACTTCCACATTCTTCCTGCCAAACAATCACTCTTAATGGATGAACGGAAGGCTGCAAGCTACGCCATCACTCACAACAACATCGGACATACACACACACCTTCGCAAGTGTGTATTTGTATGCTACTCAAACACACACACACACACACACACGGGTTTTATCATAGTAGGGACATATTATTGGCATACTGCATCACTAGTCCCTAACTCTAACCTTAACCATCACGGAAGATTGCTTAACTCAAACCCTAACATGAACCCTAACCCAATTCCAATTCAAATCTATACTGTAAAAGCAAGTCTTGACCCTGCGAAAACCCCCGGGTCAAATTGACCCAGTATGTTTTTATTGTTCTGGAGAAATAAACATAACAAAGGGGAAAAAATTATGAATTGCTTCTGTGATATTGTGAGTGTCTTTCCATTACCAGTTTTGGACAATTATGAATAACTACTTACATCTCCGGGTCATTTTGACCCAGAGACATTATTGCTATTCATTGCAAAATAAAAATAACAGGAGTGTCAAGAGTTCTAAAAAAAACACTAGTCAATTAAACGTCATTGTTCGGTACTGCACAAGTACAAGTAGGAATTCTATATTACTATTCTCTCCGTGTTTTTCCTTTGACATTTATTGGACGATGATCGAATGTGACTTAACGCATTCCCCGCAGAATCATTAAATGAAGATTTCATACGGCGAATGTGTGACATGGAATAAGAATTACAACGCTGAAACACGCCGCCTCATAATTATAGCTACACACACTGTCTCTCACACACACGCACGCACTGGTGCGTGAGTCTCGGAATTGCAGCCGATGGTCGACAATAAACCTGCCGCACTCCGACCACTCGATCTGGAGCTCAGAAATGAGCTCGTGATTAACCGACTCGCGGTCAAGAGCAGCTTTTTCTCTCCTTTCTATTTAACAACTCACGTCCTCAAACACTTCTGGTAACGACGCTGTTTTAAGCGTTATTTGCTTTAAATCGGCAAAAAAAAAGCCTCTCACCAGCACATAAATAACCACCAAAATGGCTCACGAGCATAAAAGAGCATCAACAAAGATTTTAATTGTGGATATTAAGATTTGACCTTATGTGAAGCTCGTGTTATGTGTGTCAGAATGTAAAGGGCACACGTGGCATACTTCCATGTTCAAAATGAGACCACTTTCATCGTAAAAAAATTAAGAGCATTGTAAATGTCCGTATTGAGGTGCTTAAAATATTCAAAATTGCGCGAAATTACACAAAACAAATCGGATTTTAATAAAAGTGGGTAAAATTCAGTGCCATCTAGTGGTCAGCTAATAGAATGCATTGATTTTTGAGCTTGCGACCACCATGTTGTGATCATAAAGATCTTCTCCTTTTGTTGCAGAAAAAATGGCGGCCAAAAATGGCGCAAACAATGTCATGGAATTACCGGTAACTAGAGCTTTGATGTAAAAAAAAAAAAAAAAAAAAAGTGTATATATATATATATATATATATATATATATATATATATATATATATAGTACATTGAAGTGATAGAACATATTGTTTTACCTGTTATTGGAGTTTACAGTTTAAATTCACACAATGTACATTGATGTGACAGAAACTAAACTAATAAACACATTTTTCAACCACCACAAGATGGTGCTAAATTCCATACAGTGTGCCTTTAAAATTAGTTTTGTTTTGACTGACGTTGCTGCATGGAAGTCCACTTATTTCATATATATATATATATATATATATATATATATATATATATATATATATATATATGCCATAAATGGTGCAGCAACAAATGTAGACAGACATATCTGCAAATTCACTCGCATATATTCTTTATCCTCTGTGAAAAATGATTTAATTTACAGCAAGTGCATCAGCAAGTCTTTTTGTCTTCTATTTATTCAACATTTATTCGACTGTTACACTGCCCCTAGTGGTCAAACGTAGACACATCAGAAGGTAGACTATTGATGCCAATCCCGTTTTTCCCCCTACTTTATAATGATATTAATTTGTTATTATAAATTACACAGGTAACAGACGTTTTTTTTCTCCCCCAGAATGAATAAATGCCAGTTCCATACATTTCAAAGTGTAAATACGATCCGCATAGGATTCCATAGTTATTTGAGGTGTGCCTAATGAAGTGTCCCTCGGCCGGAAATGCTTAGAGGGCGCTCAGGTCATGTCGTGCCGCAGCTGAGAGGCGAGGAGAGGATTTCCGGCCAGTCGCACTTAACGATTGCGTAACACCTCCATCGCCGAGTGCGCGCGCGTGCGCCATAATAACGGTGATAATGAAAAACCGTTAAACGCGCCAAACCCAGGTCACGTGACGCAGAATGTCATCTGAAGGGTAGGATGAACGGCGGGTATGCGGCGATTAGGTGGGAATTCCGAAGACATAACATGTTTAGAGTCAGACTCAAAGCCTTCGCCGACGCAGGCACAAAAATATTTTTAAAATGATAAAAATAATAGTAAATAAAAAAACAAAAACATCACGACATTAGGTAGGACGTTCTCACTTACCTGAGTGGCTTTGTGGAATTGCTTCTTGAGACCCGCTACGGACATGTTGGCAGACGACGGAGGCGGCTTGGGGCTTCAAAAATTAATATTAGTGACGAATAATTGGGATTAGAATGCACGGTGGGGGTCCGAGTGTGCAGTGGCAGCCGAGCGCTATCCTGGCTACCTCTTCGCTTTGCGGGGGGTCTCGATGCTCTCTCTTCGCAAAGCCCATTGGACGGCGAGTGAACACGTGTCCACGCGCACTGTGACGTCACGCAGAAACCCCGCCCCCTTCTCACGGGACTCCTGCGAAGGAAATCGGTACGCACGGCATCAAAAACGGGGGATGTAAAACCAAAAGTCAGCACACATTTTTATTATTGATATGTTTGGATCGAGCCATTAAACGAAACTAATTAGTTGACTCTTAATGGCGGGATAATTAGATGCAGGTGGTGAAGAGATAATCTCCTGGTTTTAAATCCCAGATTAACGCGTATATACTACGAGTCACGTGATTCGTTTACATGAGTAAAGTGGCGTTGGAGGGAGGGGACGATGGGGGAGGTGTACGACTTTTGCTGCTATATAAAGATTTATAAAGAAAAAATATTGTTGTATATATATATGACACATTTTATCCATGTTTTTGTTGTGGTAATGCGGTAAATGTGAGTACGCAGTACAGCAGCGAGTTTTCAACGGGGCAAGGAACATATATGTGCGAGCACCGCCATCTTGTGGAATATTAGAGCAAATGCAAGCAAAAATAAACAAATGATGAAAATAAAACAAAGCCACTCTCGCAGCCGTTATTTTCAAGCTTGGAATGGCACATTAAACACCAAAATACAACTAGAGAGCCACGTATTAGTTTTGTTCGATTGTTGTTGGAAGTTGTGATTTTTATACAATTTAAAAAAAAAACCTACCTGCAGTTTAATGAAGACCCACGATGGGCATCAGTGCCTGTGATTTGCTGACATCTGGTGGCGAAATATCGCATAGCAACAGCGATAAAAATAGACAAAAAAAATGACGCGCTTTCACAACATTGCGCATGAACTCTACAGTAACATGAACTCTATTGCAAATTTGGCATCACGTGACTCACTGTAAGGCAATCCAGAAATGTGAGGAAAGATAACGAGAACAATGGGAGACCCATGATAATAAATTACAGTATAATAAAAAGCAATCATTGTCAATAATTATATATATATATATATATATAGTCACTACAATATGGCCATTGAAACATGCTAATATACCTGCACTCTACTCTAATTGGTCCCAGTGATGCTGGCCCGCTCCACCTGTCTGTGCTCACGGGGTGAGGGCGGGGCAGCTTCGGGGGGCCAGCGGTGTCTACCAGGCACCCGTTCATATTATGCATACAAAAACATCTTTGTTGTCGGCCACTGGAACCGAAGGCAGAGCGAAAAAAAAAAAAAAGTTTGGTGCCCGCCCACCTCAAAAAAAAGAAAAAAGTCCAAGTCGTTTGCAGAGGAGCCTCTCTGGTGACTACTTCACTGACACAGTTCTCCACATTGCCAACGTCCCACTTTGATATGGGGCGCCGCAGACGTTTGGCACCCGCTTTGCAGATAACAAGCGAACCCGGGACGAGCAGCCAAGTGCGTTTTTGACATATGTATAATGCAACGTGTTTACTTCTTTCGCATTGTGCCTAAAACCTCCATGTTACCACCTCCAGGGAAAGAAGGGTCCTTTTCAAAGCCTTGACGGGAGATTTCATGATCATCTCACCTACCCCATGATTTTACACTTTGATTTTATTTATTAATAATTAAGTTAATAACTTCTTTTTGTAAACAGATTTCTCCTGTAACCCCAAAAGCGTCTTAACCTCGCATTCGCCCCCTGGTGGTAGGGTGGCAAAGTGCTTTTGAAATTGACAGGGAAACGACACGGCTTTTTAAATGTTAATATCGCAGAGCGTCATCTTAATTACCGTATTTTCCGCACTATAAGGCGCACCTAAAAGCCTTAATTTTTTTTAAAAAAAAGCTGATGGTGCGCCTTATAATCAGGCGCGCCTTAGATATGGATCAATATTGAGATTCGTAGACGGAGAATGAACTGATAAGTAAGCTTGACCTGTTTCTTTTGTTTGTTTACAATTGAACAAGGTTGCTCATATTGACATTGACTTATTATGCTATTGAGAGTTAGAGTTATTATTGTTATTACTTTGAGTATTACTATATTGTGATTGGAAAAGTTTAAAAATATGTCATTAATTGAAGGTGCACCTTATAATCCGGTGGGCCTTATATATGGAAAAACTTTTAAAATATGTCATCAATTGAGGGTGCGCCTTATAATCCGGTGCGCCTTATATATGGAAAACGTTTTAAAATTTGTCATTAAATGAGGGTGCGCATTATAATCCGGTGCACCTTATATATGGAAAAAGTTTTGAAATTTGTCATTAAATGAGGGTGCGCATTTTAATCCGGTGCGCTTTATATATGGAAAAAGTTTTAAAACATATCATTAATTGAGGGTGCGCCTTATAATCCAGTGCAACTTATATATGGAAAAAGTTTTAAAATATTCCTTTAATTGAGGGTGGGCCTTATAGTCCAGTGCGCCCCATATATGGAAAAAGTTTTAAAATATGTAATTAATTGAGGGTCCGCCTTATAATCTGGTGCGCCTTATAGTGCGGAAAATACGTTAATCGTGGCAGCCGATATCGTGATCGCGATTAGAATTCGACTAATTGCGCGGCCCTAGGACGCACCTTTTCGCCTTCATTTATGGGCGGAAAAAAGTGTGTCATATTGGGGGAAAGTTGGGGAGAAAGCACAGCAAAACAAAAGAGGCACGGGGATAAGAGGAGGAGAAATGACACCGACTTGACTGCGCTGGAATGAATAAACAGGCAAAAGAAAGTCTGCATTTGGAAGAAGCGATCAAAGTCGTTCCCGGCGGACGCCTCGCTCTTAATGAGAGCAGAACAAGGAAAGACAAGTGGAAGATGAGCAGAATGGAACGTGGCGAAGAAAGGGAATGGCACGCCATTCCGACACTTGGAATAAAAAAAAAACATGTCTGGAGTGGGACATTTGTGTGTGTTCAAGATGGTTTTAACGTCTTCGCCGCGGGAGCATCAGAGGCAAGGCCAGGTTAATTAAACCCGAGGGGGGCCCAGCTAAAGGGCTTGGGGGGGGGGGGCGCATTTGAATATGTCACAGAAATAGAATAGCCTTTTGGGGCGCAAACATGTTGACTGCGCAAAAAGGAAGAAGGGGCGCTCATTTGCGCGAGTTATTAATGTTTGTCATTAGCCACGCCGGGGGACGGCGACAGAGGGGGGGGGGGGATCGGAGGAGAGAGGGGAAAAAATTTATACGGGACAAATATTGACAATAGCTGGCTCGTGGGTATTGGAGCGGAGGAGATGCAAACTATGTTAATGAATGGTAATTAACCACAAGGGCTCGTCTCTCCTGGATCTTGGCTAAATTGGTCCCCGAGACGCAGCCCGAGACAGTCCCGGCCTAATCCTTTATTATAAAAAGATAAAGGAAAACGACATCATTAGCATACGCTGGAAAAGGGAGGAGGGGCGGTGGCGGCGTTGGTGAGGGGGATTAAAAAGTGGAGGGTTTTTTTTTTTTTTTTTTTAATTCTTCAACGGAGGATTCTTTGCACGGTTAATTATACATAATATGAAGTGAGGGAGAGGGAGGCGAAGAAGAAGAAAAGTGTGTGGTCTGCGGTGGGGGACGCCGGCTCAAGGACGCCGGAGAGCCGCGTTGCACCTTAAACGGGAAGAACAAAAGAGGCGCGTGTAAGGGTGTCAAGGTTGGAAGCTCCGCGTGCGCGGTCGTGATGTCGACGGCGCCGGCGACGGTCAGCGAGGTCGCACAGTGAATCGAATTCTAATCGGCTGCCGCGATTAATTAAGCCGATCCTCAGTTTATACATTTCAAAATCCGGCTACCGTACGTCTCAAATCAAGCACTTTGTCATCCTACCACCAGGGGGAAATGTTTCCCACGTTTGCACAAAAGCTCAGCTTTTCGCACCCTAATATATTATTTACCTGTGTGAAATGGCATTGAGTTTCTCACCTGATTCTTAATACAGTGGACCCCCACAATACAAAAATAATCCGTTCCGAGGTTGGGCTCATTGAGGCGAGATCGGCATATGGCGGACAGTGGAAACCAATGCTAATTAGCTAATGCGTATAAACAAAAAGGAACAAAATAGTTATAGTAAGTGCATTTAATATACAATTAACATTATAAATAATTAAGGAAAAATGGCACTTTATTTACCTTGGAGCGACGTGACTTGAGCTAGTTACGGCCATATTCCCTAGCGTGGTATTTCTTGATTATCTCCATCTTCGTTTCCATAGTAATCGTCTTCTTCTCCCTTTAACATCACTAGCAATCCAGGGACCAATGGCTAACCAATAAACGTTTGAATTCAGCACAAAAATGCACAATAAATACAATATCGTGAGCACTCACACCAGATCAAGTCTTTAGCATAGCATAGCATAGTATTTTAGTGACATTTCATCAGGTTCAGGATAAAGCCCGCCTACAGTCCAAAACATAGCCACCAGCAAGCCCGCACCCCCAAAAAATTAGCGGGATCCAGATACTGTATTTTTCATACTATAAGGCACTTTAATTTTCTCAAAAATTGACAGTTTGCCCTACAATCAGTTAAAAACAGAATTCCATATGTAGCTGCCGTTAACCCCTGGGTGTCAATGACCGCACGCTTCCTTCATGTAAACTTTAAAATCAAATGAGCATTTCGAAATGAACGCACGGTGCCATTTTAAACCTCTACCCGTTTTGACAATTTATAGTTATTTTAACGTGGGAGCTGGGAGCCGTAAACACTTATTACATCTGAAGTGAAGATGTGAATAAATATAGAAAAGAGTATAAAATGTATATACTGTAAATGCATACAGTGGACCCTAGTTTTACAGCGTCCCTGGCTTACGCCTTTTTCACGTTACGAAGTGGAATGGTTTTCGTTCCCTCTTTACGGCATTTTTTTCCGCTTTAAGGTATCAACACGTCATGTTTTGTGGGGGTGGCTGTGCTTATGTTGTTTTGCCTCCCTCTCCAGGCGGTTTTAGGTAACTGCTCTTATTCTCTTGTCGCGTCAAACTGCCTACGCTGCAGCGCGCCACAAAGATACTGGTCTGCTATTGGTCGGCGTCACGGTGTCTCCTTTCGTTATATACTGTCGCTTTTAGCGCTGTTCGTGGTTACCGAGATTGTTACCCATTTGCTTTCAAGAAAAGAACTAGCAGACTGACCCAACGTTTGAGTCCGTCCCTGTTCACAACATTGATGACATTTATTTTGTGTTCGCTTCGGTTTTTAACGATCAGATATATCTTACTTAGAAAAAGTGTGCTTCTAATCTGGAAGGCTGCACTACATTTCCGTTTCCTGTTTTGTCTTTCCCGAAACTGGCTGGCTGGGTATCGCGTCACGTTTTGTGTCCCGTGGCACCAAACACGTCCTATAGATGTCGCCCTATCACCCGATTACACAAACGTCATTGACTGCAATTCAAATGCGGGTCTCGTTGCGGCGTCCCCGAAGTTGATCTGAAGCAAGCTTTATTTACACTATTTTCCCAAACCGCGACGAGACCGGAGCCGCAGGTCGCGGACCCCTGGCCCAAATCGTGTCGGAATTGACACCGAGGGGTTACAAAGCGATCGTTCCAGAGCCCGCGGTCCCGCGCGGTTGAACGTCACTATTTTACCGTTATTTCCTTTTCAAAGTGTTGACTTGGCATTTCGCGGGTCAAGGTCCAACCCGGAGTCCAGGAGGTGCCAACGAATTGAAAAATTAGCGTAAGCGTTTGCCTTCTCCCCGCAGCTCCTTATCGAGGAACTTCGGGGCTAAAAGGCGTTTCTCCAACACAGATGTCGAGGGGCTCATTACAAAAGCTCGGCCCGCAGTGGGTCTGAGGCGCAGCTCGGTCGAGTTCCCGCCGAGTCGGGTGAGGGTGGAGGGGCGGGGGTGAAAAAAGAAGTGGATGACAGTTTTCCCAGCCTCAGCCCGGGGAGTCAGGCTTTTTCGCTGACTGCGGCTGCTGCTGCCAGCGTGGCCAGCTCTTCTGTCAGCACTTTCCTCTCCTTCATCTTCACACGCAAAGCCTCCATTAGCTGGCCGGCAGAGGGGATCTGCCGGGTGAGGGGGGCGGGGGGGTAAGGGTGACAGCAGAAGAAGGGGTGAGAGAGAAGAACGAGCAAAAAAAAAAAAAATTAAAAAGTACCTCTTCTAAGTAAACTGTCTTCCGTCAAAGGCATTTGACATCAAAGGAAAGCATTGAAAGAAGACACTAGGGAGCTGAAATTTCAACCAGATGGTGACAGGGTGGGCGTGGATAACCCCAGGGAAGGTGTAATTGCAATATGAGAAGAAGTTTCTTTCTTTTTTTTTTTTCTTTTTTGATTTTCAGGCACTTTGATGCACTTGGTTATTTTTCTCCATTTTAGACTAAGCTGTAAACGGTATAAACACTGTAAAAAGTAATGATTAGTTGTTAAAAGTTGATTTGTTTTTTTCTTTTGTTCATGTCACAAAGGATACAGGTGTAAATATACTTATGACATTTTTAGAGAATATAATCTTTATAGTCAGTGCGTCAAGTGGAGGGGGGCGTGAAAGGTTTTCTCTCTTCTGGGGGGGCTTGGCAAAATAAAATTGAGAAGCACTGCATTAGAGTGCTGCAAAAATTTAACCTATTAACACCAACGGTTATTTCAAGATTCAATAAAAACAAAATACCTGGATAAGTGAAGTGGACCGTGAAAGAACGTGACCGAAACGAGTCAAAGATCCCGCCCGTTTTAAATACAAAGGTTTTTTCAAAATAAAATATCTTTCAGACTGAGACAATACATAAAACGCAAATAATTATTCAGAGAACGGCCCGATCCCACTTCATTCACGGACCGCCATCGGGCCGTGGACCGGTGCTTGGAGACCCGTTTTATCGCTATTTTCGTATGTTTTTTGTCAACGTTTTTGTCGTTTGTACTTTCAACTCATTCATTCCCAAAGACATATTTTTAAGATTTTTTTACAACTCGACGAGAGTACCTTCTGCCTAGCCTCCAAATAAAATTTTGCATAAAACCAGGAGCTCCCGTATTACTACAAACGCTTTGGGTATCTCGGAGACACCTGATGGAAGTGAGCTTCAAAACCACCTTCAGATCAATCGGCACTATTGTCTGGAGAGCGAGGAGCTCATAAAAATCACACATTCAAAGAGTCTCCCCGTCCCTGGAAACCTGCCTCGTCTTCATTAAAAGGTAGCTGGAGACGGGAACGCAAGGCCGGGCAGTAGCGGGGGTCCGCTGTAACATCAAACAACGAGCGGGTCCTCCGAGAGCCGCCGGCGCCGAAAGGAACTGCTGAGACATCGACCCCCGCCGGCCCCCCCCCCTTCCCCCGACTCTCCGGGGAGGACTTGGCTCCGGAGGTCCCGCTAAGACACACCCACACAAGGGTGCGCTGTTTCCTCGTCGGCTAATTGCGCTCGGAGACACTAACAACACACGGGGCGGCCGTGACATGCCAAGGTCTCGTGGGACTTGCGAGGTGAAGAGATTAACATGACCCGCGTAGAAATCGGAGTTATAAACAACAACAGGTGGTCTAGATAACACCTTACAATTGCCTTTGGGGGATAACCAGATGCTAAAGGAAACCTTACAAGGTTTTCAGGTAAAATACTGGAAATCAATCAAATAAGATGTCACCATCATCGAGTATTTAATATATTGTATTTTCCGCACTATGAGGCGCACCGGATTATAAGGCGCATAGAATAGAAGCTACAGTAGTGGCTGGGCTTGCATTATGCATCCACTAGATGGCGCTGCGCTGAAGGGAATGACAACAAAACATTCAAATACGTCAGTTATACTTCATCTTCAATGAACGGCCTAGTTTAAAAGTGTTTTCATATATAGGATGCACCACATTATAAGGCACATAGAATAGAAGCTACAGCAGTGGCTGGGCTTGCGTTATGCATCCACTAGATGGTGCTGCGCTAAGGGAATGACAACAAAACATTCAAATATGTCAGTTACACTTCATCTTCAATGAACGGCCTAGTTTAAAAGTGTTTTCATATATAGGCGCACCGGATTATAAGGCACATTGAAGAATTGTTTGCATTTCTTTTTTTTAATTATTGAAAAGGATACTTTTTCAACATTTTTTTTCAGGTTAAAATAGTTTACATATAGCTAATGTTTATTTTTTTAAGATTTAAAAGGCTTTTTTCTTTGATTGTTAAAAAACATGAAGTATCCTTTTACAATTTAAATACATCATGATGTAATTTATAGTCACAGTTTTCTCTTTCTGGCACCAATACTTTGTTTCATCAATTTCTAATGCGCGTTCCCTCCGCACCGAGAAGCTTTTTCAAACGAAATCCGAAAAGGTGCGGCGATGGGACGGCGCGTTGGCCTGTGCGACTCCCTTTGCGCCGCGTCCCCCGCACGCTTGAAGGCCGGCAGTCTGGTTTGGGGGCGCGCAGGGGTACGCACCTGCTCTCCCGCATCCCCCGGGCCGCTTAAGGCAAAGGTGTTAGCGGCCGGCCGCTAATGTTATGCTACACTTGATTTAGCCGGGCTGCCCCCCGTCCCCTTCGGCGTAGTGCGGGGTGTCAGAAAGGCCGCTGAGCGGGCTCCGGCAGCCCCCCCCCCCCCCCGCAAGAAGGTTCTGTCCCCTTTGGCAACAGGCAAATTGCTACAGCGGCATTAAGCCACGATAACTCACGCCCATTACTATTCAACAGGCCCCGCAGAGAAGACCTTTTGTCTTGCTGTGATTCCATGAACATGTTTTAGAAGTGAACTGACACGGAAAGCCGCTGACACCGACAACGCTTGCGCGCGCGCGCGAGAGAGGACGAGGACAACGGCCCTGCGAGCAAAAGGTGTTTTCATGAGCCAATTAAATGACATTGCTATTCCGTAGCCCGGGGCGCACCTCCGGGCGGAAGGGTTTGCCGCACTCCAGTGGCCATTGTCTGCTCGTGGCGTTACACGCGCCAACTTCTTTCTTACCCCCCCCCCCCCTCACTTCACCGCCGGATCCATCATTTCAACTCTTTTGTCTTGTCCCTCGGAACAGGTTAGCGCAATTATTTTCAAGGGCTCAATTTGAGAGACTGGATATGGAAAACGGGTGGATCGAGAGAGAGAGAGGAAAAAAAAAGCTGCAAGAAACGTATGCAATCAAAAAAATAATCATAAATCAAAACTGGAATTCTATAAGAAGTAATTGTGAAGAAAATAAAATATTTTTCGGACTATAAAGCGTAATATGTAAAAATGTATATACTGTAAATGCATACAGTGGACCCTAGGTTTACAGCGTCCCTGGCTCACGCCTTTTTCACGTAACGAAGTGGAATGCTTTTCGTTCCCTCTTTACGGCATTTTTTCCCGCTTTAAGGTATCAATATGTCATATTTTATGTTGTTTTGCCTCCCTCTCCAGGCGGTTTACGCCTTTTTCACGTAACGAAGTGGAATGCTAAGTTATTTGTTCCCTCTTTACGGCATTTTTTCCCGCTTTAAGGTATCAACACGTCATGTTTTGTGGGGGTGGCTGTGCTTATGTTGTTTTGCCTCCCTCTCCAGGCGGTTTTAGGTAACTGCTCTTATTCTCTTGTCGCGTCAAACTGCCTACGCTGCAGCGCGCCACAAAGATACTGGTCTGCTACTGGTCTGCGTCACGGTGTCTCCGTTCGTTATATACTGTGGTTTTTAGCGGTGTTCGTGGTTACCGAGATTGTTACCCATTTGCTTTCAAAAAAAGAACTAGCAGACTGACCCAACGTTTGAGTCCGTCCCTGTTCACAACATTGATGACTATAAGCCCTGCGGTTTATAGTCCAGCGCGGCTTATCTGTTGTTTTTTTAATTTATTTATCTTTTGCTAGGCACCAGCAAGCAAATTTGTGTGGATCAAGAGAGAGAGGAAAAAGAAAAGCTACAAGAAACGTATGCATTAAAAAAAAAATCACAAATCAAAACTGGAATTCTGTAAGAAGTAATTCTGAAGAAAATAAAATATTTTTCGAACTATAAGCCGCGACTTTTTCCTCACGATTTCAGCCCTGCGGCTTATAGTCCAGTGCGGCTTATCTGTTGTTTTTATTTATTTATTTATTTTTTGCTAGGCACCAGCAAGCAAATTTGTGTGTCTGTTCGAGGTTTCAATTTATGGAAGAACTATGAAATAGAAGTGAAAAGATGTTAATCAATGGCTGTGCTCAAAGAGTTTTAAAAATACATGATAAAAAAAAAAAACATATTTTTAAACTGAATCAGAGAATGTATAAAATTTTGGATAAATTTCCATCCATTATCTATAGCCGCTTATCCCCACAGGGGTCGCCGGCTTGCTGGCGCCTACCTCAGCGGGCTACGGGCAGTAGGCGGGGGGACAACCTGAACTGGTTGCCAGCCAATCGCAGGGCACACAGAGATGAACGACCAATCGCACGCCCAATCACACCTAAGGACAATTTAGTATGTCCAATTCACCTGCCATGGATGTTTTTGGGGAGTGGGAGGAAGCCGGAGTACCCGGAGAAAACCCACGCGGGCTCGGGGAGAACATGCAAACTCCACACAGACCGGAGCCAGGTGGATTTGAACCGGGACCTTTGAACTGTGAGGCGGACGTGCTATTCACTGATTCATCAAACTACACCCGAACTTGTCGCACGTCAAGCATAGGGCTTTTTTAAAGTTTTTTTCCCCGCGATAGGAACATGAAGAAATCGTCCCTGGTTTGGGAAGCTCCTCCGATGTAGGCCACCGTTCAAGGTGAGCCCCCCGCCCCCCCGGCTTGTTCTGATCTTTGATCATCTCACTTTTGTTTGAAAATCAAACGTATCAAACAGGGGAATAATAACAAACAAAAACACCCGTGATAAACAGATGAAAAAAGTCCGAGCACAAAGGCATCGCCGTATAAAAATCTTGCATTTGATTATCCCTGATAATGAATATGTCACATTTGCAAAGTGGGGCTCAGGTAAGGAAAGAAGCACTATTCTCTCCTTGATAATTACCTACCCCCGCAGAGGAGCCGATCCCTCCTTGAAACCACAGGAGACTGATATGAAAGGGAATTGGACACTTGGGGCCACACGTAGCGTAATTAAAAACCTCTCCTGCGCTTGGTACGTTGTTTGGAAACAGCAATTTCCGTGCGCGAGGCGCATTTGTTAGGGATCTGACCTAAATACACCCCGGATTAAACGCGGGGAAGCGCCGGAGCTTTGTTTCAGGTTGCTACGCTCATTAGGGGCGAGAATGAGGTGATCGGGGGACCGCCGGGCTTTGAATGGAGAAAGGTGATATCCACGCAAAGGAGATGAAACCCCGGGACGGGATTTAGCAATGGAGACTTGGGTACGGCTCATTGGACGGGGGGTAATGTGCCGAGAGGGTTTGGGCCTGCGGCGCACTGTCAAAGTAAAACGCCGGTAAATACGGCGAGTCCGTAAAGTTGGACATTTCAGGTTGAGAGGGTGTGGCGCAGTTTTTTTTTTTCAAACATTTGAACTTGTCAGTAAAGCACATGACTCGTTATCTCCTAAAACAGAGGTTCTCAAAATGGCGGCCCTTGAAGGAACTTCAGGGGGTATACAAGATTTTGAATAAAATAAATAAACATGGAAGAATCCTTTGAAAAGAATTGTTGAATGAATTTCAGGGAAGTTTATAAAACAGGTTGTACGTAAATTATCGCAAAAAGCCAGATTCTCCCCCATACTAGAATGGTTTGACCCGCTTTGTCACGTGCCACCTCTCGTCACCTGTCGAGTTAATGATTTATTTTTGTGAACGCATCTCGACTACCATCCCAAAAGTTGGGTATTTTTCTGTGGATAAATGTTTATTTATAATTATTTCTTTTTAAGAACAGGTCTGACACTTTATTTTTGGGGGACAAATATTTATTAATAATGAAGTTGCTGATTTATTTCTGTGAACCGATCTCTACTGTAACCCCAAAACAGGAGGTTTTATTTTGAATATGGACAGATATTTACTTTATTTCTTTACAACACTGAAAAAAAGATACATATCTAAATACATATCTAATAAAAGATAATTTTATATGTATCCCGATATACTTTAAAGTAGAAGGATTTGATTTGTTTGAGGTGGAACATGAGAGTAGTAGATATAACTCATTGTCATGACGTGTCAAGATGGTCTTTGCATGTTTTTTCTTCTTCTCATGTACCGCTATTTCGACTTTGCAATTGATGAACATCCCCTTTTTTGGGGTGGGGTGGGGCTTATTCTTTCTTGCTTTGACTGCAACATTGCCTTGTTGCATTCTCATCTACGAAAGTAAAAGACGATTTTTTTTTTTTTCTTGCCACGTATTATTCAATTCACCCACTAGCACCTGTGACTTTCGGTATTTACTAGCACAGAGCATTTAATGGCACATAAAAACACATCAACACACTGCACATGATGATTCTACTTCGAGCAAAAGCCTCTTTAGCAAGCCAAGTAACTCCATCTGCGCATAGCGGAAAAAACAAAAAAAAAAAAAAAAACTAAACATCCCCTCTGGGGGGCGCTCCTTCTCCCCGCCACCGTGTTGTGACATATTTACGGAACGAAAGCCACGGGCTCCGGTCCCCGCAGCGCGCTTCCAAACACACTTGGAGGCACCCAAAAAGATTTAATTAGTCCAATAATTAAACGAAGCTTAATTAGAGTCGCTTTCCTTCGGAGAAGAGCCGACTCGGAGCTGTTCCTTGTCATTACCGAGCCGTAATGAGCCACGGAACACGACAGCCGCGATAATAACAATAAAAGTTTCTCTCCCTTCCGAAGCGCGGCGTCTTTGATATGTTCGGCGCAGAGGAATAATGATGTAAGCGGCAGCGGTAACACAAATTAAGTGTATTATTTAGCCCCGCGCGCGCAACCCCCGGTTCCAAAGTTCAATAGGCTTTTAAAATGAAAGGAGTTATGTCAGCCCCGCAGCCAATCCGTAACGCGCTTTGACGTTTTATAGCGGGCCCTCTTCCGGATTGGCCGGCTTGTCTCCGCGCGGCCCGGGCTAACGTTCACCTGCTTGTTATGGTTCGGCGGCTGATAAGAAGCGATGCTCGGCGCTCTCCCCGGGGTGTGATCGGCGAGTAAATATTAGCGGGCCCTCGGCGTGGCCCCGCGCCAGTAAACCACTGTCCTCTCATAAAGAAATCAACAAAGCCAATGACTTTTTAAATGTTAATATACTGTCATGAGGCTCCGGGCCTGTGTGGATGTGTGTGAAATGAGTCTGAAAAATGATCCGGAGGGAATGGGAACGAGCGCGTGTGTGTTTGGGTGCACGCCTTTCTCCGTTTCATTATTGGCCGGCAGCAGAAGCCAGTCATTTCCCTGTCTTCATAAAGACTTGGCCCATTAAAATCTACCTCTATTCAATAATTAGGACTCCACAAATAAACCAAAGGCAATTAAATCAATGCTTCCCTGGGCTAGCGCCTGGACCCCGTGGCCCACGCGGACACTCCATCTTCACCGCTGGCATTATTCATGGCGGGCTGCGCTGCAGCCATACAGTACACCCGCCGGCGTGCTCATGATTATTAGATAGCGCCGTCCCTGGGTTCTAGCGCCGATCGTGGTGGCTCTCCGCTGACCGGCGTAGGCTTTCAGTCCATTAGCCCGTCATCAGGAGGAAGCGATTTGGGATTAGTTTGATGATGAGGCAACGCTATCAACTTTTCGGCACGGGCCAACTTGATCGAGCTAGGCGTCGGCCGATAACCGGATTGGCCGTATCCGTCGGATTTAAAAGTCGCGATTGATGAAAATTGGCCAAATCTGTCAGAAGAGGTACGTTTTTTTTCCCGTCTGCCTTATCACGCAATTGCACTGTGCAGCTCTCACTGTGTATCATACCTGAGTCCTCCTCTGCTGCGGCAGCCAATCACATTTCCATTTCCTGCTTTGCGGGCTTTAATATGGTGAAGTTGCGAGTAGGCCACAAGCTAGCAGTGCTCAGGCGATAAACTTCATTGGTATTGCTCCACGAAAAAAAAAAATTAAAAAGTGTCCTTTTTGGATCATAGAAGAAATCTGTTATCAAAAAGAAAAAATATTTTCTCACACAGAATATCAATATAAAGTGTCAGACCAGTTATAATATATATATATATATATATATATATATATATATATATATATATATATATGTTTGCCCACAGAAAAATATAAAACATAAAGCGTCCTGTTTTAGGGTTACAGTAAAATAAATCAGTAACTTAATGATTAGTAAATATTTGTCCCCCCCCAAAATAATCAACATTGTGTCAGACCTGTTCCCCAAAAGAAATAAGTATCAATAAATATTCATCCACAGAAAAATATTCAACTCAAAGTGTCTTCTTTCGGGATGATAGTAGATATGTGTTCACAAAAATAAATCATTAACCTGACAGGTAACGAGTGGTGGCACCTCGGGTCCAACCAATCCAGTATGGGGGAGAATCTGGCTTTTTACAGAAATGAAATTGAATAACCTACTGAACGTAAAATTTGTTTTATCAACTCATAATTCAAAAATTATTTTGAAAGGATATTTGCATGTTACTTTGTTTCATTTAAAATCTCAATTACCCCCGAAGGTTCCTTCAAGTAACCCCAGGGGCACTAGTACCCCCCATTTGGGAACCACTGGTACACAGTACGTATATATATATATATATATATATATATACATATATAGCATTCCAAAAAAAATGACGGGCGTATTTCATTTCGCTGGGACTGGTCGGGCCGCTTTAACTCTTTTACCACGGGGACGGCGAGCCGCGCGCCCGTTTGCGGCTCTTGTTATGTTGACATGCGGCTGAACATGACAGCCATGCAGAGCGATGGCCCTCGCCGGCGACCCAACACACACACACACACACACACACACACACACACACACACACACACACTGACTGAGTGAGCGATGGCTGGACTATTGACAGGGCCACTGAGATAATAAAGCACCGTCCCAGCGGCAGCTCTATTAGATCCTGTCAGTGACAAGGGAAGCCTGCGCCGAGCGACGCATCCTCATCCTCATCCGGTGACAGCCCGGCCAGTTAAGGACACTCGTCTCCTACTCCTCGTCCGTCTATTTCCGTCTTCCCGGGCGTCTTCTTATTTTAGGAAGTGCGGCCGTGCGCCGGGATGATATCACCATTAGGGCAGAGAAATGGCAGAGTGCTATTAGTGTCACGGGCCAGGGTGACAGGCGGGCGGGCCCATTCCACTTCACGGATGTTCTGCTCGCTGAGCTTTTCATAAGCAATGACAGGGGGGAGAAGAAGACATGGGGCGGGAGCAGCATTTTTTTTTTTTTTTGGTCTTGGCTTGTGTTTTACAAGCAGGTTCTTGGGCAGGGGTAAAAAGACGGAGAAGCTGCGTGCTTACGAACGGTATAATATGGCAAATTTTGAGCATTCTTCATCCCTTGTGAGGAATCCGGGGATTCGAGGACATCCGTCGGTTTTTGCGTTCCAGCTGTTTAAACTCGTTAAGTCAGCGCCATTCAACAAGCAGCGATATCCAGAGCGAACAGTAAAACTGGGAGTGCTGGCGGTGATTGGGTTAAAAATGATTTTTCCTGATTGGTTGGGGTCAAAAATAGAATGAGAACACCGCTTGGGTTAATTTGAAGCAACTTTCTAGGCTGTTTTGTATGAAGCAAAAACCGCAGGAAAATCAATGTAATAAATCCCATGAAAATGCATCTCCAAAATTGTAATTATAATGGTTTTATATGGTCCAAAATTTGGACAGTTCATATTTTTGTACACAAATTCTCGCACGTCCACCTGCAATCACACAGAAAAGTCAGAATTGTTGCAATTTGAAATGTGACATTTTAATTATCTGCTGGGTCTCTTGTGTTGTTTTTTTTCACTTTTGATTCTTTTATATCATAAAAAAATCAAAGGAATTACCATAATTTGTAACATAATAGCACAAGGGTTAAACCTAACATTTTGTGTGTGGGTTCTCCATTTTTTTTAATTCAATTAGTCACCCAAAAAGTTGAGGTGGGGCCCTTTATAAACACAAACTGGCACTATCTGCTGCAAAAAAAGCTTCTCCAAAAAAAAAAAAAAAAAAAAAAAAAAAAGGGTGGAACCAGCTAGAATAGGAAAACTCTCCAAATAAATAAAGTAAGGAGAAAAAAAAAAAAAGAACAAGACGGACTTGAAAGAAGATGGAAAATGTCTGCCGGAGTAAGCGGTGAGGGAGGGGGTTGACTGCGAGGGTCCCGGCGGTCCCCGCAGGGACCCGGGGGCAAGTCTCAGGCTTGTCATACTCCCCCCCCCCCCCCCCCCCATCACCCCTGTTCTGCCCACGGAAAACGTCGATAGCAGGCTGCCGGTGCCGAGGTCTCTAGCGAACACTAGCTCATTCTCCCGGCATCGACAGGCCCGCCAAATCAATATTTAGTTCCCCACTAACAAGCTGCCTCGGGGTCTGAGCCAGAGAGAAGGAGAGAGAGAGAGAGAAATGTGGGACAGGGCAGCGTGGCGGAGATAGACGGAGAACAGGGACTGAAAGCTGTCCAGCTAGAAGGGAAAAACATGGATTCGAGTAGCGCGTCAAGTAAGTGTGTGTGTGTGTGTGTGTGGGAGGGGGAGCGGAAGGTGGAAAGGTCAGAAGAAGATCTGGGGAACAAGAGAGGAGTGCCTGGTGTGTGTCGTGGTGCGGAGGCGACGCATGAGTGCCTGCGGCGGCTTCTGACAAGAGCACAGACGAAAAACACACACACACACACACACACACACACACACACACTCGCGCGCGCGGCTCAACACTCAATCACACGCATATCGCAGCGAGCCCACGTTGACAGCGCTCCAGTAAAGCTCCTGCGGAGCGCTCGCAGATGAGTGGCCGGAGTTGCTTTCTTTTTTTCAGTTTTCGCCGATGCCTTTCAGGCCCGCGCAAGTGCATGGATATTGTTCAATTATTTTGTATGCCCGAGCAAAAGATGGCGCTGTGAGCGTCGTCGGGCCTAGTCTGGGTTCAACCATCCACGCGCGGAACAGGAATACCCTCTGGGTGTAAATATTCAATATTGAGGCTTTTTTTGAGCCTTGAAGGCCACCGTGGTCCTCGGTCAGGTTCAGGGTAGGAGATGCAAGTCAAAAAAAAGTTGACGGGTCAGATTATGGTCATTTTTTTGAGGGGGGTGGCGGGGTGTCATCATCTGACAGAAACCAACTGGGAGGGGTCCTAATTTTGAGTCAACTCAATTTTTTATCATTTTTTTTTTTACCTGATTTCAGTCAATAAAGTGATCACATAAACCGTAAATTTCGGACTATAAGCTGCAACCTTTTTCTCACGATTTGGGGCCTGCGACTTGTAGTCCAAGGCAGTTGTTTTTACTAGCCACCAGGGGGCGCAAAACTAGTAGTGCAAATGTGTGCGTTTGTTCAAGATGTCGATTTATGTAGTAACTATGAAATAGAACTGAAAAGATGTCAATCAATAACATTTTTTCTTATGATTTGAGACCTGTGGCCTAGAGCGACATCTGCATTTTTTTTTTTTTTTTTTACAAGCCACCAGGGGGCAATTTATCAGTAAAGCAAATGTATTATCTGTTCAAGGTGTCAATTTATGGAATAACTACGAAATAGAACTGAAAATATGTCAATCAATAACATTTTTCCTCATGATATGAACCCATATCATAGTACAATGCGGGTTATCTGCAGTTTTTTTTATCAACCACCAGGGGGCAATCTACCGATTAAAGCAAATGTGTGTTTCTATTTAAGGTGTCAATTTATGGAACAACTATGCAGTAGAACTGAAAAGATGTGATTCAATATTTTTTTCTCATGATTTGAGCCTTGAAGTATTGAATTATGCGAAATGTGTTTACAAGTTCAGTAAAATAATTCATGAATTAAACCAATAAAAAAGGGAGACATTGGAAGACGTTATCAAAGCGTTGGTTTGATTCATAAATTTACACATTCAACAGGTTGATACATTTGCTTTACTGGTGGATTTCCCCCTGGAGGCTGGTAAAAAAAAAAAAAAAAATGCAGAAAAGACACATTGGACTATCAGCCACGGGGCTCAAATCATGAGAAAAAAGTTGTATAGTCCGAAATTTAGTGCATATAATTATATCCAGTATATCCCTTATAATCTGACTAACCTTTTGCTGGAGGATGCGATTGAGATGGTCCAGCCACTCCTGATCGTTGGGAACTCCTGAAAGGCTCTCTGTCCCCTGAAAGACGAGACGCGCCGTTAGCGACAGAAATAGCCCAGACGAAAACTTTCTTCAGAGAGAACGGGCCACTATTTAGCCAAACACGGGCCTCTTCGAAAGATTGGAGGTCCGGACCTTGAGGGGTCTCCCCGGAGACTCGGCGGACGCCAGTGAATGTTTACAGGCTTCGCGTGAAACGAAGCTACAAAGCGGCGGCCTTGTAGCGGCTAATGAACACGGCGAAGAGCGACGGTGCCGCGCGACTCGGACTCCTGGCTTCGGACCAGGTGTTGCCGTTGGGAACGAAGTTGACAAGCCCGGTTCTGTCCGGCTGTGTGCGGCTGACCAAACACTCACGAATCCTGGAAAGCCTGAGCCGACATGCGCATACAAACTTGGCGGGTATTTTGACGGAGAGTTTACAGAATACAGGAACAATCAAAAAATTTAAACCACCCTCTCATTAAAATAACATTAAAAAAATTCTGAATTCCAGATTATGACGAAATTTTGATGGAATTCTGAGGCGTTTTCCAACTTTTGACTTATTGTGTACCAGTGCTTCTCAAATAGTGTAGAGGGACCACTTTTTTGGGGGGGGGGGTTCCTGGGGGGGACACGGATAACCACAGGGAAAAGGCTTTGTTTATATTAAGTGAAGTATAAATGCAATAAAACAAGAATTTTCCTTCCTTTTTTTTCAGGCACTTGGATCCGCTTGGTTATTTTTCTTTCTGTTTGAGACTAAGCTGTAACCCGCTGTAAAAAACAATGAACAGTTATTGAAAGTTGATTTATATTGCATTTTTCTTTTTTTTTATGTTAAAAAGGATATAGGTTTGGGTATATTTATACTATTTTTGTAGATAATAGTCGTATTTGTAGTCAACAGCTAGAGTGGAGGGGGGGCTCGGCAAAATATAATTGAGAAGCACTGCTGTAAATGTATCGTTTAAAAAATATAACGTGCCACATTTTTCGGACTATTAAGAGCAGCCGAAGTCATTTCCAGCGAGAGAGCGCAATCCTTTGCGAGTTTTCTTTTCGCTAATTTCACGTTACTATGGCCCCGCTCTAAATGATTTGTCAATTACTGGTCGTATTTCGTGAAGGCTTTTTAGGGGTTGCACACAAAGTGTAATACAGGGGCTCCTCGAGTTACGACGTGGATTCTTTGTTAAGACGCGGTGTAGACCCGAATTTCGGTGTAAGTCGGAACACCATACAAATAATAACTACAAAATAATAAATAAATAGATTATTGTATATGTACTTTAAGTATCGTATTATTGTTCTGCCCGTTTTTGCCCCCGTTTCGTCGGATAAACCACGTTCTTGCACCGCATTTTATTTATGCAAACGCAAACAGCGCGTCGGCCATTTTTGCCCCGGCGCACGCGCTAGTCATTCTGTTACAAGCCATGCGGACGTGCCCGTGGCCGCCAAGAATGGCAGCGGGGAGGGAGGGTGGATCTAAACCGTCACTTTTATTCCATCAACAAAATACAAAAAACGTAACATCGAACTCGAACGCTTTCTCTTGCACGCAACTTGATCGCTGGTGTTTCACCGTTTTAAGACTGCTTAATAATATCTAATTTCGTTTCCGTGGTGATGCCCAATTGTTCACAGCGCGCGTTCGAACTCTCGAAAGAGCGTAAGTCCAGACCGCCGTAACCCGAGGTATATCACGTTACCACGTTACGGTAAAAAGTAATGCATAATGACATTACTTTTGTAATGCATTACTCCCACCACTGCTTTGTACGCGAACGAAACCGCAACGTGCTGGATTCGTAAACAACAACAAGGTGGAAAATGTGCGGGTTTAAATAACCCGGTTACATGTAGGCCTAAGTGTTTGTGTAACAAACATTTGTATCGGTTTTTTTTTCTTTTTAATTACGTAAAACAGTTGGCAAAAAAAGTTTTGAGTGACGCAAATACACGACGCGTTTCTGTCGGTCGGTCGGAACTCATTTTCAGTTTTACAGATGCGAAAGGAACCGAGTGACTCACTCACACACACACACACACACACACACAGATATAAAGGGTTTAACACTTCTAGTGGATTAAGTGTGTGTTTATCCCTTGGCCTTTTATCAGCTTCCCGGAACCACAGGTGCGATCCTTTGTGATAACGCCGCCGATCGGGCTAATTTGAGCGTGCGCCTAATTAGTGGCTGCTGTTTACGGTAACCGAGAAGAGGGGGGAGTGTGAGAAGGTGGTCTTCAAACATAAAAGGTGTCAGAGGTGATCTACATTCAGAACAATGTACTCATCCTCCGCTCGACAGGCGATTAAAAAGGCCCGGAGCCGCTTGACCCTCGCTGAACTTTTTGCTGCATACGATGAAATGGACACGTTCGCGTGAGCGCCGTGATACATGAGTGGGAGACGAGGGGCACACCCGCTCTATAGGTGCGCTTCTATTGATCTTATGAGCCGCGCACGGGCGTTTCAATCTCACAGGCCGGCTTGGATGTTTGATTTTTATTAGGTATGAAGAGCAATTAATATCACTGAAACTTTCCGTGAGTTTATCGAGTACAACGGCTCGGGGAAAAGATCAATGTTGCAGAAATAGCTCGGCCAACTAAGAGGTATTAATTGAGCGAAGGAGTTGCGCTTGGAGAAGAAGCTGGACATTACGTGAAGCCTACAAGCGCTTGGACCGATAGAACGGCAAAAAGGTGAAGATCCACCACACTGGAGCAGTGCTCCTCAAATGCGGCTGCTAAATTGAGGTGATGAAGTTTATTTAGGAAAAAAAAAAAATCAAATACCGTATTTTCCGCACTATAAGATGCACCGGATTATAAGGCGCACCCTCAATTAATGACATATTTGAAAACGCTTTCCATATATAAGGCGCACCAGATTATAAGGTGCACTCTCAATTAATGACATATTTTAAAACTTTGCCCATATATAAGGCGCACCGGATTATAAGGCGCACCCTCAATTAATGACACATTTGAAAACGTTTTCATTATATAAGGCGCACCAGATTATAAGGTGCACTCTCAATTAATGACATATTTTAAAACGTTGTCCATATATAAGGCGCACCAGATTATAAGGCGCACCCTCAATTAATGACATATTTTAAAACTTTTTCAATCACAATATAAAAATACTCAAAGTAATAACAATAACAACAAATAATAAACTCTCAATAGCATCATAACTCAATGTCAATATGAGCAACCTTGTTAAACTGTAAACACACAATAGAAACAGCTGAAGCTTATTTTATCATTTCATTCCCCATCTATCAATCCCAATCTGAATATTGATCCATATATAAGGCGCACCTGATTATAAGGCGCACCATCAGCTTTTCCAAAAAATTAACTGCACCTTATAGTGCGGAAAATACGATAGATACAAACTTAGGTGCAAATTTGCAACAATGATAAAGTATCTGTTACCATCTCCAATATCAAGTTTGAGATTGCAAATTAGCATCAAATTGAACCCGTCAATATCTTCAAAAAATCTTCAACTGCTTCGCTCAAAGTATTTAACTACTTTTGTTGGACACATATTGCAATGGTATCAGATTGTTCCGTGATTCTATCCAATACTGGTGACGGCATCAAGGTCCAGAAAAGAGCAACTGTCACGAAGCAAGTGCTGAGGCGCTAAGAAGGATTTGGACCCGCGGAGCTTTCATGGGTGATGAGTGGGACATTTTGTTCCCCTTACATCTGCTGGCAAAGGAATGAAATTGGTTTCAAGTGTGAGTAAGTGCAGGGCGAAAAGTCTCTCATCTCCTGATTGAGAGAGAGGAGGACGATGCCTCATGGGACTTGAGGTTGATTGCAACAAGGATTCGCTAATTGATGACACTGTCGGCTGAGAAAAGAGTTGAGCGGCGCGAGGAAGCAGCGGAGAAGAAGAGTTGAAATTTCAAAATGGCGGTTTATAGGAAAACATGGGTGACGGCGTCCCTAGCTTACGTTTTTTTCGCGTAGCCGAGTGGAATGCTAAGTTCTCGTCCCCTTTTTACGGCATTTTCCCCACTTTACAGCATCAACAACAATTACAAAATTCAAACTTGACGGTCAGGCGATGTGCGAGTAGCTGAATACGTCACTCAGATGCTGCTTTGCAATTGGCCGGCGTCACGGCGTTCCTAAGATGGTCTGCCATTGGTCGGCGTCAGTGTCACTAAGATGTCAATATGCTAAAGACTTGATCTCCTGTGAGTGCTTAAAATATCGTATTTATTGTGCATTTTAGTGCTTAAGTTAAACTTCAATTGGTTAGCCATGGCTCCCAAGATTGCTAGTGACGTTAGAGAAGTAAGAAGATGATTACCATGGAAACGAAGCTGGAGATAATCAAGAGGGCGCGCGCATGACCGTAAGTAGCTCAAACCACGTCACTCCAAAGGTAAATACATTTAGATTTTTCAGTTATGTATTTTTTGACTTATTTAATTCTATGAATCTATATTATATATAAGTAGCATTTACTATACTATTTTGTTACTGATTGTGAATATGTATGAACGATTGATGTTTTACCTGGGGTTTTATACACATTAGCTACTACCATCGGTTTCTATTGTCCGCCGTATGACGATTTCGCCTCGCTATTCCAACCCCGGAACGGATTAATTTCGAATGGCGGGGGTCCACCGTACAGAGGTAAATCCAACAACTATCCAAGTCCATGTTTATTTACGAACTTCTTCGGCAAGACGTTGCCTTTCCTAGCTTCACCCTCTGCATACCGCATCAGCAATTTTATTAACCCACAAGTCTTAGTCCAGCCACCACATCTGTCTCACAGTTCTGAAGTTCAGGGTTCGAATCTGTTGTTGCACCGTAGCTCTCACTCAAAGTCTCCAGCTGGTTCACAACCCTAATAAGGACAAGCCCCACCGAAAATACATAGCCTGTCTTCATAAAAGTTTGCTTTGTGTTCATCCATGCCCACGTCTTCTTATCCAACAATAACAACGAGCTCGACCAGGAGCGAAGAACGGCAGCGAGGCGAAACAACAGAAATGAACTGGCGAGTTATTTTCACATGGACGCCAATCGACTGTTTTGACTCCCAGAGGACGGGCTGAGGTTACTGCGTTCATTTAGTCTCCGTCGACAAAGACGATGCCCAAAAGCCATGAGTCGATAGCTCCGTCTTTGCTAAGCCGAAGCTTACGGAAACTTGTTTACAAATGTTACAGTGTGATGAGTTGGAGGTATGCGCGGCGCTGTGGGCATTAGCTAAGACTTGATACAGAACAGCGCCGTCCAGAGCGGCGTCTCTTGTCTTAAAGACACTGTAGGTTTTACACGTTCGGGATTTTGAAGCTAAACAAAACAAAAACTTGATTACGATTATAAATTTGATCAGACGATGAACCCTATCACCTAACCCATGTGCACACACTTTGCAAACTACACACATTGCATTTTTTTCCTCATTTTGTAAGTATGTACAGTATTTTCCGCACTATAAGACGCACCTAAAAGCCTTAATTGTTTTAAAAAGTTGATGGTGCGCCTTATAATCCGGTGAGCCTTATATATGGATCAAAATAAAGATTGGGATTGGTAGATGGGGAATGAACTGATAAAGTAAGCTTTACCTGTTTCTTTTGTGTGTTTACAGTGAGTTATTACTTTGAATATTACTAAAGTTTTAAAATATGTCATTAATTGAGCCTTATAATCCGGTGCGCCTTATATATGGAAAAAGTTTTAAAATACCTCATTAATTGAGGGTGCGCCTTATAGTGCGGAAAAAACGGTAGGTGAAACTAACATCCACAAAAAAAGAAAAATGGAAATACCTCATTAATTGAGGGTGCGCCTTATAATCCGGTGCGCCTTATAGTGCGGAAAAAACGGTAGTTTAAATTTACATCCACAAAAAATGAAAAATGGTCTGTCTTTATAGTCCGTGATAATGACACTTCAAGACATAGCTAATAACTGATCTCTACTGCCGCCTACTGTCTTGAGGTGTCAACAGAATTTTCTGTTTGCTGACATAGTTGACCGCCACTCCATGGTATGTTGCAGAAATCGCAGGAAATCCTATTAAAATGCATCTAAAAAATTGTAATGATAATGGTTTTATATGGTCCAAAATTTGGATAATGAATATTTTTGCACACAAAATCTCGCACGTCCAGCTGCAATCGTATAAAAATTCACAATTTTACACGTTTTAATCATCTGCTGGAAATTTCAACGACGAAAAGTGAAAATCACACTAGAGCAGTGTGCACTCGCCTCATACTGCTTATAACGTTAACACCTAAAACATGAAAACAGAACAACTATACGTTGTAGTGTAGCCGTACGTCAAGATGGTCTTTGCATGTGTGTTTTTTAATTTTTCCCCAAAACACGGTGTGTCTTTCCCCCCTTTACGTGATCTGAAGACTAGTTTATTTGTGTCACCGTTTTCCAGTATGAAATAACGCCCAACGTCCCGCCGCCCCTCAACCTCACCCGCTCGGGGTCCATGATGTCGGCCAGATCGTTCTCGGACATATCGAGGATGGAGGCGGCGACGGACTTGGCTTTGATCATGGATTTAGCCGACGGGCCGCCCTCGGTGACGGCGTCGGCCCGCCTCGACCGCCTCCTCTTCATCAGCTGCTGCTTGACCTCGCGTACGTCTAACAGCATTTCACCGGCCAGGGCCTGCGGGGGGGAGGAGGATTACGAGCCAGGAGAAAAATGACGAAACGGAGCCGGGGAAGAAGTGCGAGGGACGGCCGTCGCCCCGGCAGATGAATAAATGAAATTGATCAAGCATGCGCCAGAGCGGCTTAATACATTATGGAGGAATATTGAGTTTGACACACTCAGATTCTCTCCGGTTTTTGCCGCGCGCTCCCTTGAAGGAATGCGGTCCTGAGGGCGCCCCGTCGATTGAAAAAGCCGCGGGAACGAGGCTTTGATATGGAATGCACCTCGAGTTTTGGCTAAAATCTCCACAGACGGCGAATCATTCATCAGAGGCAGAAGAGGCGGAGGGGGGCTCGTGAAAGATACGGCCATTCATTTATTTATTTGCTTTCCGAAGGTCTCGCGGCGCAACGGGGCAGCATAACACGGTTAATAATTAAGCTTGCGAGGGGCCGCTGGAAAATGGTGCCCGGGTGGATGGCAAAGCGAGGCGAGCCCAGGCCCAGGCCCGGGACGGCGCGGCTGCCGGGGCGCTAAACGCGAGCGTGTACGCTAAATACGGAGAGACAATTAAATGTTAAAACTGCCACTGTACACGGGCAAGTCAATAAAGCAAACTCCCCTTTGCTTCATTTTCAGCTTATTGATCGAGGCAATAATCTTCCGTATCATTCCCCTGCAAGTCTGCCGAAAAGCTGACCTTGGAATAGACGGTCGGACGAGGGGAGCTGGGGATGGCTCCCGCTCTCGTTGCGCGCAAACAAATAAACAAAAAGAAGTGTGCAACTTGCTCTCGGAGCAAGGGACGGCAGAAAAAAATAAATAAACGTACGAGCGCAAAGGTTTGATGAAGATTTTTCAAGCGCGCCAGCATCTATTGCTCTGGTAGTTGTACACCGGTGGCGTTAATAAAGCCGCGGTGAAGTTTTGTTTCGTTTGTTAGCGGGAACCGTGATACGATCGGAGTCGTGATAGGATGTGGTTTCAAGGGAGACCGAACTTAGATTACTTTCAACGGTAAAAAGCTAAAAGTTTATGTACAATGCGTACTTTCAAAAACGCATTTTGCGACTGGCTGTCTCACAAAAACCACGTGACGTTTGGGCTGAAACTACGAAATCACTTTAAAACGGATTAAACTATGGATACTTCCATTAAATAATCAAATAATCACACCTGCAAAAACAAAACATTAAAATCAAGCTTATTTATTTATACAATCAACCTAATGTGAGTGGGAGTGGATATAATTACGCTAGTGATTATGCTAAGCTAAATACAAAGTGAATGGATATGCTTATGCTAACTGGTTAGCAATCACATATCATTCAGTGCCATGGATGGGAATTTTCAGCTTTTAAAATAGTAATAACAATAATAAATAATAAAATTCTGGTCAAATATGATTTCTTTTATGGAGAAGAGCAGACACCCTTGACTAATGCTGACCTAAAATAAGCCAATTGAGCACTGTAGTGCTAACTGTGAACATTGAATGGCAGTGTTTCCACACTTACAACACAGCTATTACATATATTTTAACTGAAGAATGGAAGTCAATCTCTCATATGGCAGATTTTTTTTTAGTCGACTTACCCAACACGGTCAACTTTTCCCCCCCAGCCCTGTTGGTCTAAGTACTGTAAAATGCCCAGCAGAGATAAATCAAGACATGAAATATACATAAAGTGCACTGACAGGTCAAACATTTAAAATTTCAGCCTCTACGGTCTGCATTTTATACCGCGCTATTTCAACTGAATCGTTCAGCTGTAAATGTAAACATTTTCCACAACGGCGACACTACACAATAATCTGATTACGTTTGACCTTCCGTCGCAAGCCGAATACGCCCGACCCATAACCGTCGTCCGTTTGATCCGATAAACGACTGCTGCTCGAGCTGCTTTCGGCGATAAAAGCGCGTTTACCCTTAAGGAATACCTAGCTCGTTAGCTAACGGCCACAGATCCTGTTCTTTTATTTACGGCCTAATAGATATTCACTGTCACTATTCGGGGGTTACATTTAATTGACCTAAACCCTGCATGTGGAATAATCCGGAAAGGAGATTAGGAAGGGAATTCTTCGGGAGGAACGACTGAACGCGCGCGCTCTCACGCGGTCGGCGTTGTACGCGTGCGCTCGAGTCTGCGTGTTTGTTGCGAACTCCTAACCGCGCTGGCAGCACAATCGCTATAGCCAGAGGGCCAATTTAGACGAGGCGAGGATTAAGGCATAGCGATGGGGATCAAACGAGCGGCTAAAAAGACATCTTGGATAATAACTGGCTCCTTCTCCACCTTTTTTCGCACACGCGAGGGCACAAAAGACCGTTCGTGAGCAGAGCGAACGACGCGGGGAAGAAAATCACCTACGTTGGTTTATCGTCGGAAAACGAAGAGGGTTAGACGGATAAATTCTTTGACTGCGGTGCGAAACTTGGCCACCGCATACAGGCGACTTGATTTTTTCGCAGTTTTGACAGCCCGAGGCCGGCGCGGGGGCCAAAAGGGCCCGCTGGCCCGGAATAAGAAAAAAAATCTACAGGCTGACAAAGACACCAAGACAACACATATATACACACGCACATGCACAGCCCCTCCAGTGGTGATCAATACACGACAAGAGTAAATCTCCTCCGGACGTTAGGCAGGCCAATCAAAGGGCTGGCTGTTCTTATAGGGGATCACAAGAGCCAGGGGCAGACAAACAATGATGTGAATCCTCCGCACAACAACAACAACAACGCCGAGCGAGGCCCCACCCCGCCGCAGGTTATGGGAAAACGGACGCATCGACTGGATATCAATACAGCTTCTCTTGTGTGAATTAAAATAATGTGCCTTTTGTTTATGGGAGGTATGTATCATATATCGCATGGGGGGGGGGAAGGTTCTTAGCGTGTGGCAATTGTGATAACGGGAGAAGAGAAAAACAGAAATTATTTAGAAAATTTAACTAAAGGGGATTGGGGTAAAAAAAACAAAACAAAATGGCAGCACTCTCAAGTTTATTCTCAGTCAGACTTCTGACTTTAAAGTGAAAATTCTCACTTTAACCCTTGTGGACACACTTTCCAAAATAAACATATTGCATTTTTATCCTGATTTTGTAAATGCCTTTAAAGGCGTAATAATTAAAGTTAATGATGAATATTTTTTCGTCTTCAATCACTCAAATTCTTCAATGGCATCAGTTCTATCCATACATATGTACTGTCTAGCATGTGACGTGATGATGACACTTGAAGACATAGCCATTGACTGGTCTCTACCGCCACCTACTGTCTTGAGGTGAAACACAAGTCAGCAAAGATTTTTTTGTTTGCTGACAAAGTTTGACCGCAGCTCAACGGAATGTTGCAAAAATCGCAGGAAAATCAATGTCATAAATCCTATTAAAATGCATCTCAAAAATTGAGAATGGTTTTATATGGTCCAAAATTTGGACAATGATTATTTTAGTACACAAAATCTCACATGTCCAACTGTACCTATATAAAAATGTCAAAACCATTGCATTTTGAAATGTTAAATGTTTTATTCATCTGCTGGAAATTTCAGCTCCCTTGGTTTTTTTCCCCATCGATTCTTTTATGATACCATTAAAAAATTAAAGAAATTTCCATAATTTGTACCATCGTGCCACAAGAGTTAAAATCCGACTTTATACCGAGAAGAAAAAAAAATTCAAAGAATGAATGAAGAATCTGAATTCACTTTCATTATTCCCACATCATAGTAGTCAGAATTCTGTCAATGTGAGAGTTCTGACTTTGAGTTAAAAATTCGATCAGAACTTATGTCACTTACTTCTCCCTTTTAGAATCGTCTTTTCCGAAATCCTTAAATTGGAAATCTCACTTTAAAAAAGCTTTAACGTGACAATCCTGAGAATAAAGTTGGATTTCTCACATTAGTCACAATTCTGGTTTTATTCACAGAATTGCCACTTCAGAGTAAAGGCAGGATTCTGACTAGTTCGAATTCTGACTTTATTTTCAGGATTTCCACTTCAGAGTCAGAATTGTGACTTTATTCTGCACAACAAAAGAAGAAAAAAAAATAGTATGGAAGAGGTATGGGCAGGGAAGAAGAGCATTTTGAGGGAAGTTCTCACCTTTTACCTTTTCAGTCAGAATTCGGATTACCTTATTTGGTCGACTTTTTTCCCCCCAGTCTAGCTGGCAGCGATAAACCGCTGACAGAACCTGACATTCACTTGCTTTTTTTTTTTTTTTTTAAACTGTATTCTTTAACACGAGGCCTTTAATAGGTCTACCACGGAAAAAAAGATCCCGTAATAGAGACTGCGCATTTACTGGCAATGCTAGAAAAGTTCTGAGTTGTTACCTCGTATCCCAACGATTGGCACAGTGAGAAAAAAAACCAACACTATACTTCATGACAATAATTCCGTATTATCTGAAACCGGTTGCAAAATATTGACCTGCGATAAGATGAACCGCACTTTTTCCGTGGCGCTAAATAAAAATGCGAGTCGGAGCGAAAGTAATGCAAGCGCTTGGGAAAAAATAGAGAGGAGATAAACCGCGCTCTTATCCGGCCAAAATCCGAAGGGCGATGGCAAAGCGCCACCAAAGTCGGCGTTTGATTTATGCATGTGCCGAAACGGACCGGACTATCTCTGCCTGGCCTCTTCCTTCTTTGACAGACAGCTGTCAGCGGAAGTGAGCTGCGGGACGCTCTTTATCGCCTCGGCTTGGATTTGCCCCATACGTAAACACACCGGCAGATGATGGATGGCGTCTCCCGGCCAATCCCCCCCCCCAAACGCTCATTCATCTACCCGCGATGGCCTTTATCTCTTTATACCCACGAAAAACACGCATAATGACATCAATCTATTTTTTTTCCCCGCCGGCCGGCGACGGTGATTTAAGAGCAGTTAGCGGATTGAACGGCGCGCCCCCGCCGGCTTTTGATCAAGCGGAGCACCTTGATGAAAGAGCGAAGCTGCTCCAGCTGGGAGGAGGCCTGGCCGAGCTGCCTCTGAAGCCCGTCCAACGCTCGGGAACGCTGCCGGGTCAGCCGCTCCGTTTGCTCGGTGGCGCTCCGCTCCAGGGCCGCCAAGGCACGCTCGCCGGCTCCCACGCGAGCCTGCAGGGCTTGAATCCGCTGCTCCTGCACGGAGATGGTCAGCAACGTTCATAAAAAAAATACAAAAATCGGACCAGTGGATCAATCCGAAACACCCAAAGTATGCGGATCCTTCGGAATGACCTGGATTTCTGTGGACGGCGGTCAGAAAATGCATTTTGATCTTCGTATCGGATAACAAACTCGGTCTGCTCGGACGCACGAAAAGCTACAGATCTTTCCCTATTGTCAGAGAACGCAACGTGTAAATAACATGTAAATAACATGTAAATAACACGCCTTATTTACATCGGTGATTCTCAACATTTTTTCAGTGATGTAAAAAATAAAAAATAGAACAAGCCAAAAGTGTCTGATTTATTAAACTTCATTTGCTTCCACAAAAAATAATCAACGCTGTTGAAATGCAGCTAATTACTGATTCAGTGTTTTTAAGACATAGCTAAGAACTGATCTTTACCGCCACCTACTGTCTTGAGGTGACAACACAAGTCAACAAAAGATTTTAAGTTTGCTGACATAGTTTGATGCCGCTCAAGGGATTGTTGCAAAAATGGCAGGAAAATCAATTGTCATTAATCCTAATAAGATGCATCTCAAAAATTTTAATTATACTGGTTTTATATGGTCCAAAGTTTGGACAATGGTTATTTCCGTACACAAAATCTCGCACGTCCAGCTGCAATCACATAGAAATGTCAGATTCGTTGCATTTTAAAATATTACATTTTTTAATCATCTGCTGAAAATTTCAGCTCACTAAAGTTTTTTTTCCCCAATGATTCTTTTATGATCTCATCAAAAACATCGACGAATTGCCATGATTTGTAAGATGATGTCAAAATGATTGCGCACGCATAAGCATCAGCCACCACTAGGTGGTGAACAAAAACAAGCAACGGAGGTTTAAGTCAAGAGGGTCTTTGCATATGTTTTACTAATACAATAATAATAAAAGTATAATCGTCAAACCTTTATTTCCAGGTCCTCCTTGAGTTTAGCGCAGGAAGCCTCATGCTGTGTTTTCTCTGTGGTTGCAACGTTCATTCTCCTCTTGAGCGATTCAATGAAGGACTTTCGATTGGAGGCCTCCTCTGATAAACACTTGACCTGTGAGTTTTATTTTTTTTTCAAAGCAGATACAATAAATGATACTGCAGATAAGAACCATGCTATACATATATACAAAAGTTATACACACAGCGTGTAAAAAAAATGGCTGCCGCTTGCAAGCTAGACTTCAGGCACTGCTGTTTAGCTTCATGAAATTAGCGAGCAAATGACACCGTGCCAGAGCGGTCGGTTCTAATCTGATATTCTCTTAGTGTGGAAGACATGGGATGACTCATGCAAGCGCAACGCCATCCGCTGGAACGCGCATATCAGTCAGGTAAATGACATCATCATTGCTGCATTTGGCTGCCGATCAACTGTGTGCTCACAGCGCAGCCATCTGCATTTTCCATCCGGGAATAGCGGGAAAAAAACAAAACAATTTTAGTACATACTGTATAATGGTGCTTTTGCATATTTATATGTAACTGGAACCAACTAACTGTCATTGTTTGCTGGAAAAACAGAGAAATTTAGGACCTTTGACCAAAATGTTCAGGAAGCCTTAAATGCAACATTTCTTTATCTCGGGGGCACGCGTGACCACAGGGAAAAAAGCTTTATTTTTGCAATGTTTACTTGCAATTGAATTCAAATAACCATTGGCATTTTGCTTCATCCAATTTGATGCACTTGGTTATTATTTTTTTCAGTTTCAGACTAAGCTGTAATCTGTATAAACACTGTAGTTACAGTTGTTGAACGTTAATTTAAACCTCTTTTTTGGAAATAGATTCAGTTTTTTAACTGAATAACAAACATGTAATTTACATATATGAATGCAAGAAATTACGAAGGGAATTTGAAGATTTGTGATGTCATTTTCAGTCGACGTCAAATAGCAAAATGCCCGCCCCAGTGAGATGTAGAAAAACGGGTGGAATTTTCAACTTAATTCATATTCCACAAACACAATATTAATCAGAATATCGTGTTTAGCCTAGTGGAGATGCATAGAACACATTATTGTGATTTTTTTTTTTTTTTTGGACTAGACTTCTCCTTTGACGCCACTGTGTGCTTTTGCGATTGATTTCGAGCACCTTCTTCTCCAGCTCCTCCACCTGCCCACGGTAACTTTTCTCCGTCTCCTGCAAAACCTTGAGCCTGGTCTTCAAGTCCTCCACTAGCTGCCTCTTCATGGTCACGTCTCGCTCGGCGTGGCTCACTCTGGACACATATTTCATTCAAATTTACATTTCTGAATATAATATAATATAATATAATATAATATAATATAATATAATATAATATAATATAATATAATATAATATAATATAATATAATATAATATAATATAATACAATACAATACAATACAATACAATACAATACAATACAATACAATATACCGTATTTTCTGCAATATAAGGCGCACCTAAAAGCCTTAATTTTTTAAAAAAGCTGATGGTGCGCCTTATAATCAGGTGCGCCTTATATATGGATCAATATTGACATTGGGATTCGTAGATTGATAAAGTAAGCTTTAACTGTTTCTTTTGTGTGTTTACGGTGAGTTATTATTGTTATTACTTTGAGTATTACTATATTGCGATTAAAAAAGCTTTAAAATATGTCATTAATTGAGGGTGCGCCTTATAGTGCGGAAAATACAGTAATATAATATAATATAATATAATATAATATAATATAATATAATATAAGATAATATAATATGATATGATATGATATATGATATGATATGATATGATATAATATAATATAATGTGTTAAAAAAATAAATACTAAAAGGCTCGAAGGCCTAAACACACAAAAGATACGTGAAAATACGTCTTTGGGATCGAACGGGTTAACGATGTTATCTCCAGCAGCAAAACACTTTCGTCACATTGTCGCCCGCGCCGGCGTCCCCGAGCCGCTCAGCAAGCGTGACAGCTCATTATGACAACTAAATACGGCGCTACGGTGAGGTGCCCAATTGAAGATGCATCCCAACAGACGCATACTAAATGAAAGGCGGCGTGGAGGAAGAGGAACGCCACCCTTCCATCTTATTGACAAACAGCTTTTTGAATCGGCGCTGACACCGCCTGGCGGACGCTAATCAATGAACGTAAACGTTTAAATTACGATCGGAAGAGCGCGGACCGGAATGCGGCAGCGGGAGGTCTTAGAACGGATGACGGGAAATATTTGGATGCTGACAATAATCCCCTTCAGACGCGTCGGGCACCAGCTGTTTCATTCAGACGAAATGCGTCTCATGTCGCTTTCCATTTCCGTTAGCGGCCTTAAGTGACATGTTTGATTTTTCAGCATTCCGGTACGGTGTAGCAAGTAAGCTAGCGGGGAAATAATGATTCAATTAAAATTTACGTCTATCACTATATTGCGCCACCGGGGGTGCGAGTACCCCAAGGGTAAACCCTTGCGCAGTATTTTGACTATTTCCGGGTCATTTTTTTCCACGTGAATCCACTTTTATTATTTTAACCGAGGGATGGCACGCTCCTGGTGGTGTGATAATAAAGTGGTCTCGTGCCACGTTGGACTTTGACGATGTCGCATCTGGGTGAAATTTCAGCTCCCTTGTCTTCTTTCAATGCTTTCCCTTTGATAATTTTATTTGATTTCCTTTGATGTTTGCTTTGATCTGTTCCCATTGTTGGGCTGCTCGGGCGTATAGCATAAATTAGCCACTAGCTAGCGGCGCTCGAGTACTCCATATAGGCTGGCGTGACAAAATGTACTTGACTTTGCGCACTTTGATGACGACAGCTTGACATATTTGTCGTTCCTACTGATGACATTAGAACAAAGAATGCTTTCTTAAATGTGCTGTTTTAACTGAAAAAATGTTGTCTTTTAACCGAAAATCAATGAGAGAAATGGTGGAGCATTTAAGTAGCAAAACGTTGATTGTGAAAAACATCTCAAATTTGGTCATTAATAAAGTTTTTCAACATTTTTCATTTTAATTTTATTTACAAATAGTGAATATTTGTTTCAAATTCCAGGAAGGCTATCGCAGATAGCTGCGGCCTAAACATTTTGCTTTTCAAATTGAGAATAAATGAACTGGAAAATGAAGAAGCTCATTGCTAAATTATGTTTTAGGCAAAACTTTGCATGCCTTTATTTTGTTAAGTTTTATCCAGAAGCCCATTATCATTAGTGCCACTATTCTCTCGGAGATTAGGTTAGCGAGGGGGGAATTTATACATTATATCTATTTAGTTATTTTTAATTCAAAACCGCTTTGTGTTGCATCGTTGTAAAAAAAGGTGCAAAACCAAAGTTACGGACGGCAGGACTTCGTCAATCGGAAACTCCAAAATCGCATCGCTGAGTAGACAATGTGCAACAACGATGTTTTCAAAAAACGGGCAAAAAAAAAAATCCCATCCTCTCCTTTTGCCAGCGCGATTTGTCTCAAAATACCGATCTGAATTAGCCGAGTAGCGTTCCGTTTTAAACGGGCTCAGCATGCGTTCAAGTTTTGAAGCCGTTTACCCGTTTGGGGGATCGGAGCAAACGGAATAAGGATGCCCCCCCCCCCCCCCCCCGACACCGGCCGCGACTCGTATTTTAAAACCAAACACGCGATGCGACGCTTGAGCAAACGCCGGGTGGTAAGTAAATGTCCCCGTCTCCCAGCGGCTGAATAAATGTGAGCTTGCTTGTCCTATTGGAGTGGCGTTCAATTAAATAAGAGCGGCGTCTGGCCCCGGGACTTTTTTGGTGGGGGGGGGGGGGTGAGGTGGAAACGGAACGCCTCCCCCCCTCCCTCCCCTACGGATTTGGCCATTAATGAGAAAAGCCATATTGAACCTTTCGGATGACTGTCTGGTGTTGACTTAAAGATGAAGAGCGGCAATAAGGGCCCCCGCCAAGGCTCCGCCCGCCCCTCCGCTAATGGCAATTAGATGGACAACATTTATTTTATATGTTCCCTTCTTGCGCGGCCCCAAAAAGAATAGGCGATGAAAAAGAATGAGGGATATATACGGCGCCCGGTCTCCGGTGTGTGATCTGTATTTATGAGCGTTAGCAGACGGCTGTGATCACTCGCCGCGTTTGTTCCCTTTGTTCCGCCGCTTGTTGCGGCAATATTGTTCATCAAACATGCGCGCATTGTAATGATAACAGCGATAACGCGCGCGCGCTTTTCCCGATCCGTGTTGCGAGCGGCGCGGACACTTGATAGACAACGGGGCCGAGAGATGAAAGCGGAAGCTTCATAAATAAAGCAGCGCCGCGGCGCCGGATATTGACCGAGGACATGGCGGCGTACTTTGAAATTCTTCTATTTTTTTTTTTGGCGCGCCTTTTTTCTTTAAGGCGAAGCGGCGCGGGTCCCCGCGTGCGCTCTGAGATGTATATTTCAGAGGTGTCTAGACATGGTCTTTCATTCCGAGAAGAAGGGTCCCAACATGGAGGCAAACGGAGCGGCGGGCTACAAAATGTGCGCGCGCGTGCTTTTTTTTTTTTTTGCGCGTGTGTGAAGCTGTCGCGGAAAAGTGAGCGCAGGGGGGTGTTTGGCGCTGTGATCCGCCCGGCGCTTTGGTGGCACACAAACACAACACGTCCACCGTGATTGTACACATGCCCCGGATGCATTATTGAGGGGCGGCGGGGGCACGCCGCGCGGCATGCCTGACAAAGAGGAAGGAAGCGAAACGGCGGGGAGGAAGAAATGCCCTTTGTAGGGCCCGGAGAGAGGAAACCTTAGAGCGCCGCGATGATACGCTGGAAGCTAAGTCTCGGGGTTCGAAATTTCGCTGGCAACAGGAGCTGTGTTCCCCCCCCCCCCCCCCAAAAAAAAATATCGAATTTCAATCGCGATCACGATATTGGGTGATTAATTAAGCTGATCCTCGGCGATATTCATATTTAAAAAGTCAAGCACTTTTTAAAAAAAATTACAAGTCAAATCAAGCACTTTTACATGCTACCACCAGGGGGTATTGTTTCCCGACTGAAAAATCCAATTTACACTCTGCAATTGAAAAATCCAATTTACACTCTGCAATTAAGTTAGCTGTGTTGGCCTGTGTGCCAAGTTTTTGCCATGCCTTTGACAGAACTGATTTCAATTATTATTTACTTTATTTGTTTTGGTTTAATTATTATTTGTAAGTATCAAGCCTTGAAGCCCTGTTTATGTACTGCTTGTTTAAAAAAAAGGGCAATAAATAGACATGCTGATGAATAACATGATGAATAATCGTGACGAATAATCGTGATTTCAGTAGTGACCAAAATAATCATTTTGGAAATAATCGTGCAGCCTTAGTAGACATGGATATTACAGAATTTGTAACCAGACTGGAAGGAAATCTGACAATATGTTCACTCTCCTCGTGTGAAAAAGTCTTTTGTCTTCTTTCTGATTTGTTGCTTTATAAATGTTCGAGATTGCCTGAACCATTAATATACACATATATATATATATATATATATATATATATATATATATATATATATATATATATATATATATATATATATATATATATATATTCGGTTATTTTTTGAGAAAAATAAAGGCTTTTATGTGCCTTATGATATGAAAAATATGGTAAATTCACCCCCCCCAAAAAATAGGGATGGACGAGTACTGGTATCGGGTCAATACTTTACTTAAGTTTTTTCATCCCCTCTTTACGCCATTTTTCCCGCTTTACGACATCAGCAACAATTACAAAATTCAAACTTGGCGGTTATATATAAGCAGCACTTACCATACTATTTTGTTCGTAATTTTGAATATGTATATAACATGTTGACGTTTTTACCTGGGCTTTTATACGAATTAGCTAATTAGCATAGGTTTCTATTGCCTGCCATACGATTTCGCTTTACGAAACGGATAAATTAGCGGGGGTCCGCTGTGCATGTACTGGTATCTATCTGAAAAAAAGTGGTATTGAACAACCATCATCAGGGGTATGCTTCGTTATATTTGCATGAAAAGTCCCTAAAATGAAGACTGCCTGTTTCGTTAGCTGCATGCATGACAGTTAACGTTCAAATCATTTCCCAGAGCATTTACAATCTTTGTTTTGATCCAAACCGGAGTGCGTCCATCCTCTGAAGTTTCACTTCGATGACAACTGTGAATGGATTACAGCGATACATAAAAAAAGCGCGTGTATTGTGTCGAGTGCCACAGCGCGTGTGTGTGTGTGTGTGTGTGTGTGCGCGCGCGCGCGCCATCTAACTCATTAGGGCTCGGGGCCCACAGGCAAAGAGTGATGCTGCGTGGGTTTTAGTGTCACGGGCCAAAACGGCGCCTCCTGCGGCACGCAATCGATCGATGCGCCGCTTTGATCAGCACTCCGCATCAGCTAGCCACATAAACAACAGCCGTGCCACATGACACACACGCAGGCGCCGATTCCTTCAGCCGCTTGGATTCTCTCGGCGCGAACGTTGACACCCGTGCGGTCACAGTAAACAAAAGCATAAACAATGCAAATGTTTCGCGTCGTCGCTAGAAACTTCATAAAACAACAAATCCTTTCATTTGAATTGTTTTTATCCATCTCAGGGGCGCGATCATTTTCTGACTTGCTCAGCTAATGGCCAATCGCAGCTCGGCTTGTGAATGTCACATGACCAAACGAATAAAACAGGTGAGAGACGTTAATGGTCTTTCTGAAGATAAAATTGGACTTTTTCACTTAATTTCACTGATTGCGGTTATTTTAGTGCAGTGCTTTTCAATTATATTTGGCCAAGAAAGAAAGATGTATTAGTATTTTAAATGGCATGCATATTCCATAATTTATTGTAAGCATATTAAAAATATGAGTATTTATTTAAAAAATTAACAACACATTTTTTTGCAATTTGTTTATTTGGATTTATTATTATTGGACATGTTATTATTGTTTCATTACTATTATACATGATTATTACTGTTATTATAGCTATTTTTTATGTTTTTTTTTATTATTATTAATATTATGTCTTAATAATATGATTGAGTAATATATCTGTTTTTCCAGATGTTTGTTTATGATTGATTTAAACATTATTATTATTATTATTATTGATATGAGTAACGATATCAGTACATTAATTTCAACTGCTTATCCACGCGAAAGTAGCAGGTGTGCGATAACCTATATTATTTATTAATAAAATTATAAAATATTATTATTATAGCTACTTGTTTATTATAGATCTAAAAATATTATGATTCTGATCATCATCATTGTTAATATGTATTAACAATACAACTTATTAACAATGTTAATAAGTTATTAACATTGTTATTATTGATTTAATAATGAATCTAATTGCATGTGTTTCTTCTGCAAATATATTAAGAATAATTAAGAGTTTATGAACTCATTCCTTGCCAGTGACGACTATAGACGTCAAATTCGAACTGCAAAGCTATACAAGTCACAAATGCGTATTAAATTTGCTGCCAGTGACTGAGTTATAATAAAAGTCCTAAAATGAACGATTTATTAAAAAAACAAGCTTTTTTTTGCATAACTTTAAAAAAAAACATCTTTCATCATAACATACAGGATAATCCTGTATGTATTTGTATTGTATCAGGAATTAGATTTACCTGTACAGTGTGACAAATTAACACTTGCTTAATTGCTTTACTTGATATTGCTCATGAATTTGTGTGATTTATTTTTATTAATTTTTTTGTCATGAGTGAAGGCGCATGTGCTTCTGTGCTGCCACATGGTGGAATCAAACACTGCAGATGAGAGCAGAGGCCCATGCGCGGCGAGATGGAGAGACAAAGAGGGAAAGGGGGGATGGAGGCGGGGGGGGGGGTGATGATATGATGCGGGAGAAACAATTGAGAGCAAGAAAAGAAAAAAGACGAAGCAAACATGACTAACTTGTCGTGCAGATGGCGGAGCTCGTCCTCTTTCTGGCGCACTTGGCCTCGCAGGGCTTTGTTAGCCGCCACCTGCCTCGTGACCTCCGCGCTTGTATTCTGGTGGGGGGAGGGGAGTGCGTGAGTTAATGTGAAGATGGGGGGGGGGGCACGCGACACGGCTGATGACAGGTCAGCTGCAGCATGCCTTCTCATTATAGTTGGGGGGGGGTGCTAAAAGAGGTTAAGAGGAAAGCTTAGTTTTCAAATTGGATGAGATAAAGCGGGGAAACAGTCAAAATAATGGAAACCATTCATTTTCTATTAATTTGGTCGAGCACTTGCAGATCTTTCGTTAACCCCCCACATCCCCCCCAAAAATTTAATACTCTTTCTATAACAATACAAAAAAAAAATAGGGTGAACAATGAATCAAATTTAACATCACAACATAGTAGGGCTGCACATTTACGGCCAAAATAAGAATCACTATTAATATGATCGAACTGACCTTGACTTTGGCTTGCAGTTGTTTGACCTCGGCCTCCAGGGCTTGGCAGGAGCACTCAACTGTTGGACGGGGGAACGTACTTTGCCTCCACTGCTCCAGCTCCATCTCCAAAACCTTCTTCTGCTGCTCCAGACCACCCAGCTCGGATGTCAGCTTCTACAGGAAAACAGGAAATAACATCAAGATGTCAAATTTTATATATATACCCCATATTTTCCACACTATAAGGTGCACTGGATTATAGGGCGCACCCTCAATTAATGACAAATTTTAAAACGTTTTCAATCACAATATAGTAACACTCAAAGTAAGAAGAATAATACCTCAAATAATAACTCTCACTAGCTTAAGTCAATGTCAATATGAGCAACCTTGTTCAACTGTAAACACACAAAAGAAACAGGTAAAGCTTACTTGATCAGTTCATTTCCCATCTACCAATCCCAATCTCAATATTGATCCATATATAAGGCACACCTGATTATAGGCCGCACCATCAGCCTTTTAAAATTTTTTAGGCTTTTAGGTGCACCTTATAGTGCAGAAAATACGGTATACATACATACAGTATATATATATATATATATATATATATATATATATATATATATATATATATATATATATATATATATATATATATATATATATATATATATATAATTAACATAAATGATTGTTTAAAACAAACTATTGAATTTGTATGTTACACATTTCTGAGACATTTGGGTCACTCAATACGCAAAGGGTCAAAATGACAGAAATAGTTATTAGTTAGTAATACATAGAACACACAAGTATACTTTAAAGTAAGCAGGGATTTTGATACTTTTTGATATTTTTGGAAAAACACTCACCCCTCTGGGTCAAATTGATATATTTGGGTCATTAAATACGCCATGGGTCAAAATGACCCGGGTGTGTTATTTCTGTTTCTGAGGGGATATAAAAAGATTAATTATCAGGATTACATACTAGAGTTTCCAAAATGTTTGAAGAATTCCACATGAGCCTGGGTCAAATTGACCCAGGAAGTTCTTACTATTCCATAAACCACAAGGTTACAAATTAAGCATTGTGGATACCTTCTTGTAAATCTTGTAAACGAGCATAAATCACCGGTTAAAAGAAAATGGCGGCGTCGGATTTCTGACACATTTGGGTGACTTAACACGCCCCGTTCATATCGATGGAAGTAAAACATGACTGTGGATGCTTTTCACCAAATATGTTCCGCTAACATGAAAGTGATAAATGCCTAATGGCGCTAATAGGAGACCGGATACATCAAAAAAAAGCGTGTCACACATACACACAGTTGAAACCACAGATCCCCACAGGTTGGCTCCGGGCCGCGTGTACGCCGATGTTATCGATATCCGCACGCCGGCTGACACCTTTTAATAGAATCAGTCTTGTTTTAGGTTTCCAGTGCTCAATTGAAGGTGGGTAAAAAGTGATGGAAAGGGGTCGGCACGGCCGCGGGCGAGGCCACGGCGCCGCGGGAATTAGGAGTGGCATCGATGACACTTCCTGTAACACGGGCTTTGATTTCAGCCGGCCATTTTCAGCCCCTCGGTGAGACGTGACACTGACGCGGACGGATGACATACTGCCGCTCCATTAGGCCGGAAAAGACAGGACACCTCTCATGACTAACGTGGCTCCGGGTGACAGTCAATCATGGGCGGGATAATCAAGGGAGGACAGCTGGCGGAAATAGCCGCATGTCCACCGCGGCCTGTCATTGTTTGAAGCAACACTTGCCGCTTGCTCATTTCGGATGGGGGAACATCTGAACCGCTTTCCTTCTTTTCCGTGTAACCAACATCTCCGTTCTGCTAATACTAGCAACTTTTTTTTTTTCTTTTTTGATCAGTCAGTGAACACTTTAATCCTGTAATAATCCCACCACTTTAACATGAAAGAGGAGGGTAAGACGCGCTACGCTGAAAAAGATAAGGCAGGTAAAACCACGAGCGGTGTCACAAAATTGACGATACGGGCTAAGGCGGAGGGGCCAGGTAATCCGCGGGGAGGACGGAAATGATCTCGTGTACGGATGCTACGCATGACAGAAGCATTTTGTTGAAAGGACGAGGCTTGGCTTTTGTCACCTGCTTCATTTTTTTGCCTTTTTTAAAAGCTTCTTAATTCCACCTCAAATAATTCCAGAGAAATTTATATGTTGAATCTCACTTGGGAAATCTAGTACTGTAATCCTTCAAAGCTTTAAATGAGTGTTTTTCACCCATATATATATATATATATATATATATATATATATATATATATATATATATATATATATATATATATATATATATATATATATATATGTATTAGGGCTGGATATTGGGTCTTTAAATTGTATTTTGATATATTGCGATACAGCAAAGGCGTATTAATATACAATGCATAAAAATATATAAGAATTTGTCATATATTTATATTATATATATAATATAAATATATTATATATATATATATATATATATATATATATATATATATATATAATATAAATGACAAATTCTTATATATTTTTATGCATTGTATATTAATACGCCTTTGCTCTATCACTGTATTGCGTACAAAATATATTTAAATATATAATACAAAATAAATATATAAATATATAATACAAAATATTTTATTTTATTTTGGGAAAATGACAACTAAACCACTAAATCAGTAAGTGAGTACAACATCGATCCTTCTTGCGTAGTGTTACTGGTTTTCAAATAGATAAAATAATAATAATAAAATAAAATAAAAATTTATTCTGAGAAAAAAATGGTTTGGTAATACACTATTGGATTATACATTAAAATAAAATGGTATCTGATTATTTAGTGAAATAATCAATAGAATACCTGATCCAAAAAATATTCAATGGTAACAGCCCTAATACGCATAAACACAGACACATCCGTGTTAATACTATATACCCGGCATACCTTTTTGAGCTTAATATTTTGAGTCCAACACCAAGAAGTTCCAGCGAAAGTGTCATAGTACTCCTCACATGATGCCCCCCTGCCTGGGCCGTCTTAAGCCAATTACACGCCACCGGCTGGACCGGACCCAAAGTCCATCACCTCTTGCCCTGGGCGGGGAGGGCAACCAGACCTAGCTCGGTCCACCTCGGTCGGCTCCGACTTTTTTTTTCTTTTGTAGCACAGTGGCATTAATACTGCAAGAGTAAAGAGGAAGCAAACAAGACAACAACGCCTGTCTGACTTGCGTGCGTGTGTGTGTGTGTGTGTGTGTTGGCTCGTGAGGTTGGACTTGGCAATCAGATTCCTCGGCGGGAGCACACAGGGGCCACGTTCTAGGTAGCATCACGGTAAGGTCAGAACGACGACCCGCGCATGAGTCCACTGTACTGTATGAGCATGCGGTGAACATGCAGACGCACTGACACCTAATCAGGTGGTTTCCTTCGCCGGCCGCCGACTGCCATGTTGGAATCCGCCATAGACGTTTCCGCGGCCTGTCAGATTAATGAGTGTGGCTGTCTGGCTTTGAGTCTGCGTGCCTTTGTGCTAGTCTCCTTTGACTGTGGTCATGTGAGAATGAGTTAGCCTTGGTATGATTATTACGTGTTATTTGAGCAGCATTAAGTGTTGCGTGTTAAATCCTCAAACACACTTTAAAAACACTTTACAAAGCTGACTTTCAGGTTTCCAGAGCATTCTGGGATGCGCTTCAAGTAACCAATGAATTTGCATTCTTTCTCTGATTGGCTCTCTGCCAGGAAATGCAAGATGGAAGTTTTTTAAGTCCCTAAAGTCATTTCGTTTTAGTAAATTCAAATTCAGCAATACTTTGTTTCACTTGTAGGGTATGTGACAGCTGAAATTTATAGAAATGTTAATGAAACCGTCTTCTATAGTTGTAGGGCAGGCAGTTATAAATGAGAACCGACATCCTCCATTTGAGAGTAATGTAAAGCATGATAATGCCAACCAGTGGACATTGCTGGTAATTGCACTCTCGTCGCCTGTATAAAACATGTTGGCGTATTTATTATAGCTGAGGGTTTTTGTCTTAATTTACTATTTTTTGTTTCAATTGCAGTGTAACTGCAGAACCACAGACATGGTGTTAACTTTACATGTAAATACAAAAACAAAAAAAGGAATTAGTCTGACTGCTAATACAAGTATAACCAGCGCCTGAAGAATGACGGACCAGAAAAAGTCAAATGTCACCCTCTAGTGGTAGTAATGGGATTATCCATACAGTAATCAATTCCAAAAATATTGGATGGCTACTGCCTGAGATTAAAGTGCAGATTTCAGCTAAATCATGGGATTTCTCCCCAAAACAAGGCAAAGTAACACGAACAAGGAGATAAGAGTATAAACAAGTGATTGGGTTAGCAGCAATTGATGGCGGGAATCCAAACTTTAGTTTTCTTTCTGGATGGTTCACATCGGACATGTCCGGAGCATAAAAAGTGGAAGTGACAGACTGCTGTTAAAACATTCATCAGGACGAGACAACAAGCTGAGTCGCAGAAGGTGCAAAGGAGCGGCGCCGCCGAGGTTTCGCTTGTCAATCCGCCTCATCAAGTACGAGAACCCGACGTGCTACTCGGCGCTCTCGGCCCCGCAGCAAATAAATATATGACAGGCACACAAAGACGGAGGAACAAACTTCCTTTCCGGTCGGAGTTACCTGCGCGAGCTGCTTGCTGCTGCCCAGTTTCTCGGCGAGGGAGTTGAGCTGGGCCGCCATCTTCTTGTTGGTGCTCCGCAGCTCCCGGGCTGAGAGCGACGCGTCTTTCCTGGCGCGTCGAAGGACTTCTACGTGCCGTTGTAGGGACTCCACGCGGCGCTGCAGGGGGGAGATGGAGGCGCCTTGACGGCTTTTTATTAGAAGCCGCTTATTTCTCTTCTGGACTCTCGTGTCCTGCTCCCAGCGCCCGTGTGCTGGACGGGGACGATCTATAATGGGAGAGTTGTCCATAGGAGGAAGGACTTTATTATTTTTTATTTTTAAAAAGCTGTAGACCAGTGGTTCTCAAATGGGGGTACTAGTACCCATGGGGGTACGTGAAGGAACTTCGGGGTGTACTCGAGGTCTTAACTTATTGTTTCAGGAAAATATAAGTTCATAAAAAAATATGTTCAGTATGTTATTCAATTTCATTTTTGTAAAAAGCCAGATTCTCCTCCATACTAGACTAGTTCGACCAAACTTGTTAGATTCCACCTCTCGTTACCTGTCAAGTTAATGATCTATTTTTGTGAACACATTTCTACTATCATCCCAAAAGAGGACACTTTAATATATGAATATTTTTCAAAAAAAAACAAAAATTCGAGATTAGGTCTCGATCACTTTATGTTGATTATTTTTGGGGGGGACAAATATTTATTAATAAGTAAGTTAAAGATTTATTTTTGTGAAGAGAGCTGACTGTTACAAATTATGGGAATTCCTTAGATTTTTTTATTATATCATAAAAGAATCAATAGACCAAAAAACACTAAGGAGCAGAAATTTTCACCAGATGATTAAAACATGTAAAATTGAAAAATGCAACAATTCTGACATTTCTACATGACTGCAGCTCGAGGTGCGAGATTTTGAGTACAAAAAAAAAACTGTCCAAATTTGGTCCATATAAAACCATTACAATTAGAATTTTTGAGATGCATTTTAATAGGACTTATTCCACTGATTTTCTTGCAATTTTTGCAACATTCTTATGATTGGTGGTCAAACAAAAAAAAACGTTGTTGACTTGTGTTTCACCTCAAGACAGTAGGTGGCGGTAGAGACCAGTTAATGGCTATGTCTTAAAGTGTCATCACTTCACAGAGACAGCCCATAACTTTTTCAACTTTTTTTTGTGGGTGTTAATAAATTTCACCTAGATATGTATGTATAGAACTGAAGCCACTGAACAATTCAAGTGGTTGAAGGAAAATAAATCATAAAATAACTTTATATATGACGTCTTTAAGAGCATTTACAAAATTAGGGGAAAAAATGCAATGTATAGTTCGCAAAGTGTGTGCACAAGGGTTAAAGGGTTTTTTCTGGGGGCCGATTTTTGGTTAAGCGCGATACGCAAACGATGCCTACCTTGATGGGCGACGCGGGGGTGCTTCCTGCCGGAATCCGCCGCCAGCGCTCGCACGTCGGCGTTTGTCTGACACCTGTCGAGCTAAAAGCACAAGAGCAGTCAGGAGACAGTGATGAAAAGCAAGCGCATAATCTAACACAAGCGGTTGACATGTTGCGCTTGCCGCAACGCGGCTCCTAACGACACCGTGATCACAGGCCGCTTTCGCGTTAACACGACAAGACAAATCACCCGCCGCTTTAATAATTCACCTGAGCGCTCTCGCCCGACTTTCCCGGCCGACGTCGCTCAGCGATATTAGCCGTGACGGGAGCTGGCGGAAGGCCGCCTTTGTTCAATCACTGTCTCCGAGTCCTGATGCGCCGCTACGGTATGACATGTCTCAGCGCAGTCATTTGCGCGTATGTGTGACATCTCCCGAGCGCGAGATCGTTTGTAGTGACATCAAAGAGGGCCAGCCCCCCCAACCCCCCTCCCCCCCGACTCCGCTCCCTCGCCATCCTCTCTCTGTTTGCTTCCTGTGACTATCAGGTATGATTTCATCAGCGGCGTGTTTGATCACAACGAGCCGCGCTGGGGCGACAGGAGATGAACAGTTAAAGACCAAAGCTCGTCGTAAAGGTGATGGGAGTCGTGCTGCTAATCAGCCTGGGAGGAGCCGCGGGGTGCGGTAAGTGAAGCTGGAACCGGGGGAACGGATTCCGCGGCGCGCTGTAACTACTCACCTTGACACGGCTGCGTTTCCAGTTCGCCATTTTCAAAATCCAGAATTTAACCCTCGTAGGGTATTTTGTCCAATCCTGTGATCTTTACTTTGAAGGTATTTAACATAAAAGGCATGGCATTGAAAGAAGACACTAGGGAGCTGAAATTTCACCCAAGTGGTGGCAACTTGTCAACAAAAATGGTACGGGCATTTAGTTGTCACACTACAACAGTGGTGTCAAACACATTTTTATTGTAGTGATAGTTTCTGTCAGAGGGCCGGAATGACTGTGAATTCAAATACATTTTAAGTGTGTTGATCACACATTTACCAGGATTTGATATCAGAAGCCGGCAAAAACTGTTCAAAAGAGATTTGGAGGATAAGAAAATGTTTGTTTTTCCTTCCCCCACATTTTTAAAAGTTAGAGACAACTTGCAATTTTGGTATTTTTCTCAGAAACCTGAAGTCAAATCAGCATTTCAAGGGCCACAAAAAGTGAGGCGGCGGTCCGGGTCTGGCCCCCGGGCCTTGACTTTGACACCTGTGCACTACAAGGAGCGCGCCATCACTTTGCAAAAAATACTGCGAGGATGATGTGGATGACGCAAAAATGGTCAGACGGGAATTTTTGTCAAATACGTTTTTTCGTGGAAGGGTAGCTGACACCCTTGACTAGTGCTTAGTTTTTAAAACAATTGAGCACTGGAGTGATGAATTGTGACCATTAGACGGCAATGTCGCATGGGGAAGAAAGCCACACATACTACACATACATTACATACTTGTAATTCTAAGCTAGGAATGGAAATCAATCTTTTATACGATAGCGTCCAATGTTTACAAAGACATCGCAGACAATATTCCATTGGCCTTCAAAGATGAGCGAAAATGCTAAAAATCGTCACTCTAGGGCATAGGTGTCGAACTCCAGTCCTCGAGGGCCGGCATCCTGCATGTTTTCCGGTTTTCTTTCCCCAACACACCCGATTCAAATAATTAGCTCATTAGCAAGCTCTGCGGGAGCTTCGAAATGATCCCAATCATTTGAATCAGGTGTTTTTGAGGGAAAAGGTTTGAAAACATGTAGGATACCGGCCCTCCAGGACTGGAGTTCCACACCTGGGCTCTAGGGGTTGCCTTATCCGATGACGCTTGGGAAAGAGTTAAATACCAATAAAATTTGCCTATGTTAACCTTTTCGTATAGTATTTGATAAGGAACGTATGACTTAATGTACAGCAACTGACTTAGGTGGAACATGGCGGGAATCACGATTCCCGTCTACCTGTCAAAGTAGAGGAAGTTCACTCTTTCCACTCACTCCTTCGAAGAAGTCTCTGTCGGGGGTTTGGGGGTTACCATGTTCTACCGCGAAGACATTTGATGGACACGAGAGCACCGAACGGGCTTTATGGCCTGAAGAGACTGAAAGTCTTTTCGAACAAAGCAGCGCAGAAAGCGGTTGGTTTAAAAATGTATAACGTTGACACGGAGTGACGGACGCAACAATTCTTGTAAACTTCTGGCAAGGAAGGCAGAACTTAGCAGTGGCTTTTTCCTTCTTGTCCAAAATAATTCAAGGGAGAGGGACGACTTACGATAACAACAACGGATGACTGATCTGAGGCACTGGTTCTCAAATGGGGGGTACTGCTACACCTGGGGGTACTTGAAGGAAATTCATGGGTACTTGAGATTTTAAAGGAAACAAACAAACAAACATGCAAGAATCCTTTCAAAAAATATTGAAATAATGAAATGTTTCAGGAGAATTAGTTCATAAAACCAATTTTATGTTCAGTAGGTTATTCAATATTATAAAAATTTGGATTCTCCCCACATACTACAATAGTTTGACCCAACTTGCCATGTGCCACCTCTCGTCACCTGTCGAGTTTGTATTCTGCATACCCCTCCCAAAAATACATCCATAAACGCTGTTTAAATTACAGGCAGTCCTCGGGTTTATTGCTGCCTTTACCGTAATGCCCCTAAAGCTCCCACAGGCGCATGCGAAAAATGGCACACTCAAGTTAACTCTTTCATTACCAAGCATTGGCGAAAAAGGCAACCTCTAGAGTGCTTAGTATAGTTAGCATTTTCACTCTTTCAAGGCCGACAGAATATTGTGTGCTATGTCAATAGCAAATCAAAGATTGATTCGCATTCCTTACTTAGAATTACAAGTATGTAATATGTGTGTTGTATGCATGAAAACAATGCCATCACATGGTCACAGTTATCACTACAGTGCTCATTCGGTAGAATTAGATAAGCACTAGTCAAGGGTGTCAGCTACCCTCCATAAAAAACAACATATTTGACGAGAATGATATCATTATTTTTGTTACTATTTTAAAAGATGAGAATTTTCGTCCATGATCCTGGACCAGGATATCTTGAAGATTCTGTTTTCTTTTCGAGGGGCATAACGTGAAAAAGGAGGGTAAAAATGGCGCGGAGAATTCAACGCTCTTGCGGATGAGACTCGGGCGTCGTAAAGTCGAAACGGCGTAGGTCGAGTCCCGCGTAACCCGGACTGCCTGTATAGCTACTCTTTTAAGACCCTTTCATAATATTTACACCGGACAGTCATTCCGCTTTTAATTATGTGAACCACAGTAGCGTTAATTGGGGGAAACGTAGACCATTAATTGTGGAAAAATATGCTGATGGTACAGGTCTGAAACTGACAGCTGTGGTGATTTATGATAGGTGGGCTTAAGCACTAAACGGGCGATATTGCATCCATGTTAAAACTCCAAATCAGCAGGGTAGCCTCACCTTCCTCTTCTGAAGCGTTGTCCCTGACGGCGCGCTGTTGAGGCTGTCTGAGTACTCCTCACTGTCGCTGCGGAGAAAGTTGAAGTTCATTACAAGCCGGAGTTGACTCCCAGCCCAGTCTGTTTGTACCACCCTTGGCCCCCCCAAAAAAATCCAATTTGCCTTTTATGGTTGATTTAGTTGACTTGAAGCAAAATATGTGCATTTCAAGCTCTCCTCCTACCTTTTAACAGAAAATCAATGCCCCATCCAATTTCTAAGCAGGAAGTGTAAATGCGGGTGTAAATTAAGTGGAAAAAGTGCGGCGTCTGTTGCCGACAGTGAATGCATCAACATGTATGAGAGCGGCTGTGGCCTTCATTAGCCCGCCAACGTGTGACAGACGTGAGCGAGAGGTATACGGTAGAGGGGAAGCAAAGCGGCTCGCGTCTGATGGACAGCAACGGGAGACGCGCTCTATGAGACACCCGCGCGCACATGCACGTTTATTGACAGTGACCTTTGACGTGAAGGTGGAAGCCAGTGACATTTACGCCGGTGGGTTTATTAAGGTGGAGCGCGGGGGAAAGGCAGCGGAGGGAGAGACCGCGGTAAGGGGATCTAACAGGAACATGACAAGGCCGGAGGCTAGTTAGGGTTAAAAGCGGTCAGGGGGGGTTGAGACGGACCTGCGAGGGTGCTTGCCGGGTCCCCAGCAAGTTGGGTTTTCAAGCCTCGTTTTATATGCTTACCGTCATTCCTCAAATATAGGGCACACTTTTGTTTCCTCAAAAATGAAGGGCAAAAGTATGTGTGCGCTCTATAAGTGGTAACTTAAATAGTCGTTATTTTTGCGACAACATTGAAGCCACATAAGCCGAGTTATGACGCACATTTTCCACATAAACATATTCTTATAATAATCACGGTAATGGGACGAGCTAGACAAGAGGCAGTTGGTTGGCGGAGTTAGTTGCAGCTAACAAGCTGTTCAATTTTGCTGGGATGTTACCGCATTATTTTCAAAAAAAGAAGCGAGCAGACTGAACCTCCGGGCGAGTCCATCCTTGTTCACAGGCAGGAATGTTAAAGTAGCTTTCAAAAAAGAAGTGATTCTTGTAGCACAGCAGGGTAGAGACTGTGATGCTACCTCAAGTTTTAAGCTATCAGGCTAGCAGCCCTTGAATGTCAACCTAAAGTGGAGCCTGTAGCCTACCAAATGGGATAACAAGGAGGTAGGGTTACTCAAAAGCTCCTCCTGCTCGGACTCACTTTCTCACTTGCTTACCCACTCACTCACCTGCTAGCCGCACACAACAGGTGGCAGTCACCATACACGCAACAAATATATAATTAACAAAGATAAATACAGTGGACCCCCGGGTTACGGCGTCCCTAGCTTATGTTTTTTTTCACGTTACAAAGAGGAATACTACGTTTTTTCGTCCCCTTTTTACAGCCTTTTTCCCGCCTTACGGCATCACCATACTTAACTTGGCGATCGGTGTGCATATGACTGTGCGAGTCGCGCTCCGCTCATACGTCACTAAGATGCTGGTCTGCGTCACGGCGTCCCTAAGATGCTGGTCTGCTATTGGTCAGTGTCACGGTGGCCCTAAGATGCTGGGTTGTTATTGGTTGGCGTCACGCTGTCTCTGAGATGTGAGCTTCTACGATATTGCATGAATTTATTGTACATTTTAGGGCTTAATTCAAACTTTATTTGGTTAGCCATGGGTCCCAAAATTGGTAGTGATGTAAAAGGGAGACTGAGGCTGATTACTATGGAAACGAAATACAAAGATGGCACACGCATCATTGCGAATACTAGCTTAAGTCACCTCACTCCAAAGGAAAATTTCATTTTTCCTTTATATAATTTTTATTTAGGATGTTATTTCATTATATAATTGTATGTTATATATATGAAGTACTTACTATACTATGTTGTTACTAGTTTGCAATACGTATATACAATTCTGACGTTTTTATCTGGGGTTTTGCATGCATTAGCTAATTAGCATAGGTTTCGATTGCCCGTCATACGACAATTCACCTTACGATCCCTGCGCACCCTTTTATTCAGTCCAAACCTCAAAGAAGAAAATTGCTGATGTGGTCAAAACAGGCAAGCGCCTCCAGCTGTTAAAAACTTGAGAGACAGGGAGCGGGAGCGCCAAAAAAGACACGTCAGCATCTTTTAACGGGCCCGACGCCTTTGTCATATTTGAAAATAAACTTCTTTAGGCAGAAATACGGCATGGTCCGACAAGAAGGGCCCCCGCCAGATGAGAAAGGCGCCAGGGCTTTATAGTACGGCTAAGAAATGCGTGGACAGGTGCCTTAAGTAAGACAACATCTCAGTTTTGACGAGGTGTGTGCAAATCCGCTCAGATCCTTCCTCGCAGGTAAAGCGTCTATTAGACGGCTGCTTATTAGCCACGCGGAGGGCATTTGGAAAGCCGAGGCCTCGCTTCACCCGGTCCCCGTTAAACTGCCTCCAGTGGGTCGGGGGTGGATTACGGTCTGATGAATTAGTCGGCGAGCGGGCGGTGCTGGGGGAGAGGAAGTGGGAGGCGAGGGACTAAATATCAGCAATAGCTCCGAGTGTTTGAAATCAAATCATTCCGAGCATCACTCAATAAACGGCTCAGTGGCTTTTTTGCATAAAACATACATGAAATAATTACTGTCGATGGGTCTTAATTTAGAGAGTGTTAAACAGCTTGTAGACATCTGGTACCGAGCCGAGTAGGGTCATTCAAAATTTATCCGACTAAATTAAGGCGAGGAGAGTAGGGTGTGTGTGGGGTTTTTTGTTTTTTGCTACGTGGTGGGGCTCATGTGCTTAGTTTTATGCTCTTTGTGGGGACCTATTTTCAATGTGGGGGCATTTTGAGAGACAAGACTTGGTTTTAAGGTTTAGGTTTTGAATTGGATTTTGGTTGAGGTTAGGTTAAGGCTTAGGTTTAGGCAATCGGTTGTGATGGTTAAGATTACAGTTGGCAGCGAGGAACCGCATAATGGCAATGGGATGGCCCCAGTAAGGAGGTAAAAGCTGCGTGTGTGTGATTGTTTATGCTACATGGTGGGGCTCATATTTTGGGTTTCGGTGGGCTCCACTAATCCAGACCACTTTTTGAGAGTCAAGGCTTGCTTAGAGTTTAGGTTTGAATTGGATTTTGGTTGAGATTCGGATCAATATTAGGGTTATGCGATCGGCAGTAATGGTTATGGTTATGGTTAGCGGCTACGCTAACTGCATTATGCCAATAGGATGACCCCACTAAGACAAACCTGCATGTCTGTGTGTATGTCTTTGTCTTTGCTTCATGATGGATCTCATGTTTCGGGTTTTACAGTTTCGTGGGGACCTCTTGTCCTTGTGGGGACATTTTGGTGGGCCGCAATAGTCCAGACCACTTTTTCAGAGTCAAGGCCTATTTTCGATTTTAGGTTTGAATTGGATTTTGGTTGTGATTAGGGTAAGGGTTAAGCAATCAGTCGTGATGGTTGAGGTTAGGGTCAGCGGTTAGGAAATGCATTATGTCAACGGGCTGGCTAATAAGAAGACAAACCTGTGTGCCGTGTGTGTTTGTTTTTGCTAAATTCTGGGCTGAACAATCTTTTTGGGAACTTGTCTTTGTGGGGACATTTTGGTGGGCTCCACTAGTCCAGACTGTTTTTGTGTGTCAAGACTTGGTTTTAGAGTTTAGGTTTGAATTCCATTTTCGTTTAGATTAGGGCAAGGGTTAGGAATGGGCATTCGGTTGCTATGATTACGGCGAGGAGCGAGGAAACGCTTTACGTCAATGGGACGGACCCGCTATGATAGTAAGACAAACCTGTTGGTATGTGTGTGTTTGGCACAAATAGAGAAAGTGGCAAAGACACATCTGTGAATTGACAAGCAACACAACGAGGCGCGGGGCGAAGTTCGCCGCGTGTACGGTAGGTGGTTTAGTGCTTGCAGGGGGATCCTTAAAGCTGTCAAGGGCGGGTTGAAAAGGGGAGGCGGGGGGCGTTGGTGAATATGCAAAGGACCGGTATATTAAATCAAACTGCCAAACTGTCAATTCCAGGGCCGCATTACGAGCGGGTGAGAATGGCCCCGCTGAAAGGTACGGAGACTTTGGCGGCCCCCTTATCCCTGGGCTTTTCTGGCACCGCTTCAACTTTGTACACAGAGACTTCTAATTTTGCATGCAAATTTTAGTCAATAAGCTCCGAGCGAGCCGTCCCAGGACACTTGACGGGATCTGACAGCGGTTTGGCCCCCTCCTCTCGCCGTCTCTCTATCATTCCTGCTTGTATTCCTGCTTGGCTCTTGAATACCAACTAGACAGGAGGGTGAAATTCAATCACCCATTTGCTTATGTTTTGCATATGCGCGTTGTCCCCTCGATGCTCCGTGGCCCGCCAGCCCGCTCTAAACACCGAAAAATAACGAGCTCGGATATGTGCGTGTGTATCATTACCTCGCTGCGCTCATGTCCTCCCACTCGTCCTTCGAGGGGCCGGTGCTGCGGCCTTGCCGGCTGATGGCTTGATTGGGGATGACGCTCGGGTGGCCGCGCCGGCGTAACGAAGCCCCGAGCCTAATTGTTTTCAACTTGCCGCTAACGTTGCCGGGAGCTCCCGCCGCGCGCTTCCTGTAGAAGTCCCTGGCCGCCCTGAGGACGCCCATCTCCTGCCTCAGCTTCAGGAGGCGGCGCCGGAGCTCGGACGATTCTTCGCGCGAGGCGGCCAGCCGGGATTGGAGGGCGTCGACCTCGCCGCGATGGCGCCCCTCCTGGGCCTGGGCCAGGGCCCGGGTCCGGGCCTGGGCCGTCTGGAGACGGGCGGCTTCGTGGCTTTGCAGACGATCCAGCGAGGTTTGCAGTCTGCGGCAGTCGCCGGCCAGTTCTTCGTTGGCCTCAAGGAGCTGCTGTTTCTCTTCCCTCAGAAGCTCCGTCTCGCCCTCCAGGGACATCATCCTCTGCTCCAGATGCTCAATCTCGGGGAATAAAGGATTTGGGGCCTCAGTCGTACAAATAAGTTTTGCATATAAGGCATTTGTATTACAAATGGTGAAATGCTAAGATCAGTAGTTCTAAAGCTTATCTCAATAATGTAAACCCAATGAAATATATATTTTTTTTTTAGCAAGTGCAAAAATCATTTTTGGTTGGGAAACAAAAACTCCTAAATTTAAGTCAACGTCACAATATCAAATTGTGCATTATTTGGACTATTTTATGGTGATTTTCTTCCCTATCTTTCCTGCAGTGTTTTACCCAAGGGATGGTGCAGTCCTGGTAGCGTGATAATTAGGTGGCTGTGCCATGTTGAAATTTGACATGCCTCCATTTGGATGAAATTTCATCTCTCTAGTGCACAGGTGTCAAAGTCAAGGCCCGGGGGCCATATCTGGCCCACCACATCATTATATGTGGCCCGTGAATTGGTGATTTGACTTCAAGTTTCTGGTTAAAATACCAAATTCGCAAAAACAAGCCTTTTTTGTTCCCGATCTCTGTTTTGAAAAGTCTTTACTGGCCTCCGATTTCCAAACTAGGAGGAAGTGTGACAAAGACACTTAAAATTGATTTGATTTCACAGTCAAACCGGCTCTCTGACAGAAACTATACCTTCAATGTGGCCCTCGATAAAAATGAGGTTGACACCCCTGCTCTCGTGTCTACTGTATGTACAGATCAATGGACTGTACAATCTAGCCTCTGAGTCTAGTTTCCGAGTCTAAATTCTTGCTGTCTTCACAATGGATTGTTGCGAATAAAGATTCCTCATATTCAATTCTATGTCCTATATGCTTCTGGTTCCAATTTCCGCTCCTCACATAACCGTGACAAAGTAACACTTAAAAGTATGGGAATGAAGTTGGCTTTTTTGATGACTAATTAAACCTAACGCACTGCCAATTGACAGAAAAAACATTTTTGGTTGACTCGAAGACACGATGAGACACCGAGTTCAATGTGACAGAAAAAAAAGACTAAATCAGCGCGCACGTTCGACTCACGACAGACAGACTCGAAGGTAATTTCCTCCCAGCCATTGTGCTCAGTCTGTCTGCTTTTTTTTTTCTGTTCGTTCCTTTAGTGGTGACAAAGAACACTTAAACGATGGCATAGCGCTGTACCTTCATAAATGACTGTTCCAATCGCTTAGAGGAAACAGAGGGTCTTTTCGGAGAACTGCTTTTGACCCGGCGCTCCTCTTCCACTTTGTGAAGCAGTGCTGTGCAAGAGAACAAAGGTGCTTGTTGTGACAGTGTGCGTCAAACCCCACCGGCTAAGTCAATAGGACCATAAAAAGCGGGCTGCATTAAATCTATTAGCGCCGCTATTGGCTTAATTTACTTCGTCGGCACATTTGTAAAGCAATTTTTTTTTTTTTCCCCGCTCCTGCCAGTCAAACCCGAAAATAGGAAGAATTTTCAGACTTTTTAGCCAGTCATCTTCATCCTCAATAACAGAGAAGTATTTCTCTAATGGTCCACAAGGAAATGGGAAAACAATGTTGAAAAAGCATATAACATGCAACCTCTCTCAAGGGATCGTAAACAAATGCGAGAAGTACTTCAATCTCTGGTGAACGCTGTACAGCCTCGGGCTGAGCTGCTTTGTAGTCCGCTCGCTTTCCCCGATGGACAGCTTATATGCACGGACTAACATGCTGAGAATCTCACCGTCAACCGTGACACATAACACTACTCGATATAAATAAAAAAAAAGAAGACGTACTCATCGCGGTGTACGGTTAAGCGCACTTCTGGTATATCCACCTGTTTGGCGAGGAAGCGATAACAATTGTCAATTGTACCTGCTGTTGTGCAAATGGGACCGATGAAAGGTTTTGCAGGTGTCATCAGGAGCGTGCACAGATGTTATGAAGAGTGTACACGGACACCTGGAGGCGTTTACACGCAGCTATACTACCGGTCTACGTTAGGAGTCTTCTTTCACTACTGTAGGATAATTTTAGGATTAGGAATACAGCTGGAGTATCATCGTATAACACTGCTTGTCAAATTTTGCACTGACTATGAATACAATTATTATCTATATACCGTATTTTCCGCACCTAAAAGCCTTAAATGTTTTTAAAAGCTGGCGGCGCGCCTTATAATCCAGCGCGCCTTATATATGGATCATATCATGCGCCGACTGCAGAAATTGCTGATTTCTCCGATTGAGTAGACATTCCCTTGAGTGCGGCTCCATCTAGTGGGCACATAACAGAATGCAAATGCGCCCCAGCGACTACTTTAGCTTCGATTTCATGCGCACCTAAAAGCCTTAAATGTTTTTAAAAGCTGGCGGCGCGCCTTATAATCCAGTGCGCCTTATATATGGATCATATCATGCGCCGACTGCAGAAATTGCTGATTTCTCCGATTGAGTAGACATTCCCTTGAGTGCGGCTCCATCTAGTGGACACATAACAGAATGCAAATGCGCCCCAGCGACTACTTTAGCTCCGATTTCATGCGCACCTAAAAGCCTTAAATGTTTTTAAAAGCTGGCGGCGCGCCTTATAATCCAGTGCGCCTTATATACGCGCCTTATAATCCGGTGCACCTTATATACGAAATTTAAAAAAAATAGGCTATTCATTGAACATGCGTCTTATAATCCGGTGCGCCTTATAGTGTGGAAAATGCGGTAATGTTTATAACCATACAGAAACCTGTATCTTTTTTAATATTAACAAAAGGAAAAATCATTATGAATCGACTTTCTATGACTAGTAATGACTTTTTACAGCGTTTATACAGGTTACGGCTTAGTCTAAAAGGGAAAAAAGTAACCGAGTGCATCAAAGTGCCTGAAAAAAAAAATCTTAATTGCAAATACAATCTTTTCACTGGCATTATCCCACTATTTGAGAAACACTGGTATAAATAACAATATTATTGCGATTGTTGCTATACTTAATGTTGCTATAATGCATAACGTTCTTTTAATAATTTTGGAAAGCCATTTTTGTTTCCTCTGCAGTTCTCAGTGTGTTAATGATTTGAATTTGCATGGGTTGTCACTGTGGGATCTGTGCGCTTCAATGACAGTTCCTCGGACGCGCAAACAAGCAAACCACCGATCCTCTGATGACCCAAATAATTTGCACTGACATGGACATTTCAGGTCAGTTATCTGAGCGGCGTCAAAGACAAAAGAAGGACAAAGTAAAAAAAAAAAAAAAAAAATCTCAGCTCCCTCGTGTTGCGTTGATGCTTTGTCCCGGGAAGTTTGTTACTTCGAATTAGCCGGCTCTTTTGTCTTCTCGGCATGTCACATCCAATCAAAAGGAGCACCCGCTAGGACGGGAGGGCCGCTGCGTTGGTTGGGTATACAGAACCGGCGCCGGGAGTAAATGATCCACCTCCGACGGATTGGGAGTTGTCACCTCGGCACCACCTTGATAAGAAGACACGGTGGCTCCCTAGTCGCCCGCTGTTGGAGGAGGAGGTCCTGGCGCGGCGGCATACATTAGTGTCCCCTCCTATGTCTGTTCATGGGCTACGGCACAAAGGCCCGCTCCCTTTCATGTGCTGCCTTTCGTTAGAGATAATCCTTGTGCGAACGCCTCAACCCCGAAGCTCTTTGATCAGGTCACAGAGGTTTCAGGAGTCAACGTTGTAGCCGCTCACAACTTATTTTCCAGGACTGTTGAGGTGAGCTCCTCACGACTCCTGACGTGCGGGTTCCAAACTGTTGGCGACGGGGGCCGCGAGTGATTAGATGAATAATTTCAAAGGTTTCGACGCCAGATCTGCCAAACGTTATCGCGTCAGAGGCGGCTGTCACTAAAAGGGTTCGTTGCGAAGATTTTTGTTTTCTTCCTTTTCCGTTCCTTTTCCGAGTTCGACTGCTATTTTGAGGCTCCTTTTCGCCTTACGGATTGAAGGAAATTGCGCCAGTATTGCCTGGAAAATTCTGAGACTTGTGATAAATTTGACTACGAAAATGTCGCGCATTTAATAGGAGATGATGGAAGGGCAGACTGTGTCATTTTTCTTCTCCCTGCTCTCATGTTCTCAAGATAAATATATATCCATCCTGTGCTTCACAGACTTGGTTAAATGCAGGTTTTCCCCGAGTTTAGTTTTAGTTTACAACATTCGTGTCTTTGTTGTTAGCTGTGGCTGAAGTCACAGCCGGGTGCTTCGCATTTATTTGGTAGGCTTAAATTGAGCAACTTCTTACAAATAATTCATATCACTGTATCACCGTGAATGACCTTTGTTTTCCAAACCCCGGATGCATAAAAATGGATCTAATCAGCATACAGAAAGCATAGCATTAGAGATTAAAAATTAAGTTAGCGTGATTATAAAAACGACACTCTAATTGTGACTGTAATTACCCATCTTTTAAAAACATTTACTTGTATCATTAATAATCACAAAACCCACGTTATGGTCGCGTAAAACACTAAAAGAAAATGTAAAAAGACAAAGTTTCCATGCAGCGATTATTTGTCCTTTCCAAGGAGCTCAATACTTTCACTTCCTGCCTCGAGTGTCAATAGCAAAGGACGCTCCATTGTAATTAGTGCCATCCTTTAATGAAACGCGAGCACCTCTACCAGCAGACACCATCATTGGTGGTGAGGAAAATTAAAGTGATCCAGGACAGATTTGTTATTGAACTGCTTAATTAAAGCCATGGCGGTTGCGCTGGTCACCGACTGACAAAAGGCTGCAAAGTGAATTAAAAGCGATGTGCTTTTTAAACATTGCCAACGCTTCTCGCTGACAAAATGAACAGTGTTTGATCTACCGATCAATTAGAAATGGGGTTGATCAAGTCCTAATTGAGTTGTCCAATTAATTCCGCCGAGAGTCGCTTCGTTAATTCGGCTGGCAAATTGGCACGGATGCGAGTCAAACGCGCTGTTTGAGATCTAAACATTTTCACACAGGAAAAGCCGTGAGCAATATTACTTTGCTGCAAGAAATTAAGTAATACGAGAATTCATAAATCGTACATCTACCAGAGTACCCGAAGAGAACCCACGTGGGCACGGGGAGAGCATGCAAACTCAGGACAGCCGCAGTCAGCCATTATTGAACTCGGGTCTCTTAAATGTGATGCGATGCGCGAACCATTCCACTGTGCCGCCCTGACTTTTAAATAAAAATAAATTCTGTTTCACCTTGGTGTTCTTCAGTGAGACACAAGTGGAGCTCCTTCACCGTGGCCCGGTCCGTCGCAGCCTGGACTCGAAACATGTCCAGCTCTTCTTCCAAACCGGTCCTGCATTAATGGACATGAAAAGGTACTTTAAAAAAAAAAAAAAAATCAACTGAACTATATAATGAGATCAGTTTTACACTCTGTAAACTGTTGGGTGAAAAACGAGGTATAAAGTCCTCGAGAAAACATTAACCTCAACATTAACGACCTTGGTACTCTTATTTTGAAGTTGTTCCTGGCACTGTTTCACGGCCTAACATCCCAGGAAGTCTTTCTTTTCCGAATGTTTCTCCCAACTCCCGAAACAAACAGCACGACGTTGTTCTGAAATCGTGTTCAATCGCCAATTCAAGGCGCAAAACGACTCCATTACCCGAACATTGACTGACATACAGTATGCCAGTATTTACTTGTAGCTCGGGTTCTGTAAAAGCTGAGTCTAGCATAAATCAGCGCTGGAGTGCTCCATATAGGCTGGCGTGCTCCATATAGGCTGGCATGATGAACGGAAACGACAGTGCGCACTTTGATGCCGACACAGTTGCCGTTCCTACTGATCACTATTTAACAAATGATGTTGACTCAAATGCGCTGTTTCAGTTTGCAAATTAGACTCATAGAACACGATTTAATGGAGATTATTCTAAAATCTAAAAGCACAAATGAGTAAAAACCTAAATTCGACCATCAAAATGTAATAAAAGTTGGCTATTTATAATTAATTGGACAAGTGTGGTTTAGTATTTGAGAAGGACCAAAAAGTCAGTAAATCCCTTTTGAAATCATTCAACTTGCTTTATTTTCGACTCAACCGTCATGAGTGTAAATTATCCGCAAATATTCCACCGTGAACTCCATTTACGCGGTAACATTTGCTACTCGTTTCCTTTTGGGCTCCCGTGCTCCGCATTGACGATCCCCGCGGAAAAGATGACATGAAGAAATTAATTAAAGCCTGTTTTATTTATTCACATGGAAATCAAAGTGACAAGTGAGATGAAACGCCAAGGTAGGAGGTCGCGGCGCGGCGCGTTTGCTCGCAACGCAACAGACAACCCGACCGCGGAAGGTGTGCCCAATTACCACTCCGCAATTAGCTTGATTCCTGCTAAAGGCTAATTACGCGGCGCCATTCTGGAGACTTTGCACTTTCAAGTTATTATTAGGACACCAAGTGAACATCTAGTGAGAATA
>NC_142375.1:21083923-21173923 GCF_059441005.1 Hippichthys cyanospilos | reverse complement strand
GTACTCCTACAAGACGCGTGATTGGCTCCCAGCGGGAACACTAACCAATGAGGGCAGGAGAGGATTACAACTCCTTGGCAGAATTGGATTAAAACTCTGCCATCATTGGTCAATGTCACGCCAGGAAGCAATCGCGTGTCTTGTATGAGTGCCCGTGAGCCGAATGACTGATTCTCTAGCCAGTCAAATTATTTTTCTTCCTTTATTCTATATCATTCTTGCAGTATTTCAGCCAAGGGATCACACAGTCATCCCAGTTTGATAACCAAGCTATGTTGAACTTTGACATGTAACCATCTGGGTGAAATTTCAGCTCCTGAGTGTCTTCTTTCGACGCTTTTGCTTTGATATGAAACACCTTGGATGTAAAGATCAAAGGATTGGACAAAATACCGCACGAGGGTTAAATTGCCTTTGATAGCTAATCTGATACCTCTCACGAAACGATTTGGAACACTTGAGTTGGCTAGCGGCTAATTTACGCTAGAAGCTGGAATAAACTCTGGCAACACGCGCAAAAAAATACGTCGTCAGCGAAATTAAGTCCTTTTCAGCGCCCTGAATTGACGAGTATTATCAAACCAAACAGCCAAAAGAAACCTCGAGCTATGCCCGTACGAAAAATCAATTGGTGTTCTAATCTCGCGAGATCTCATCGTACGAGACCCTGATAAGATGTTAAAGAACGCCGATTAATTTTACTGGCATCTCGGTTTAAGTCGCCAGGCAAAGTCAAAGACAATGAAACTTCATTTCTCACTTCCTCGCTCAACCTTGAATGACAGTGTAAAGATTACAGGACGAGCTAAACTTCTCCTAGTACTACGTGGGACCTACTGTGCAGGAGCTAGCCCAGCTGTACTCACAGAGCCAAAGAGTCATTTTGGACCTCTGGAAGGCGTTTTACAAGCGTTGTTTGCGGAAGAGGTGATCGGGAGCATCTGCGCCCAGTCCCATGACAAAGAAGCCAACGAAAAACCAAAAGACGAACGGACTGATGAACACCGCTGGCATTTAAAGCTTTTAAATGGGTCTTCATTTGCTCCTAAATTCTCAACGAGCGGGAGTTAATTAGCCATTAGTTGATTATTGCCCGACACTTGCACGGCATAACCTTCGCGAGCGTAATCATCATCGCGCGGTCAACGGAGGATCAAGCTGTGACGACTTGCCCCCCGAGTTCGACTTCTTGAAAATTGGGCTGTTTGGGCTTCGTGATGGATCTGCTTTTTGCCAAGGCAGACGTCTTTAATCATCTCCGAGTGAGTGCCGTGCAACAGAACTCTGTTCCTCCAGCGGTAAAATTAAAAAAAAGTTTTTTTTTGTTTTTTTTTCCTTTCTTGCAGTACCACATATACATAAAAAATCTGGAACGTTCAAGCATATTCCTGCTGGGCTGGCCTGCTTGATGGGTACCGCTATTCCCATTAGGTTCTTACTGTTTTGAAATCAGCAAATAAAGCGCTTCCACAACATTAAAATCCAACTTTCAGCTGGTTGTATAAATGTACGAACAAGACATTGCATAATATACGGCGCTTAGTGCGCTACTTTTGGGACTAATGGCGTCCATACCTCACAAAATATTACTACCAAAAGAAGCAATAATAAAATACATTTGATCTGTTGATACGGGCAGGAACCACGTCCAAATTTGAAATACCCCCTGAAGTACCATCACCGACCTCCATTTGAGAACAGTTGCGCTAAGCAGTCGACTGGAAGTAGCGAGAAAATCTTTCAAAATAAGAGCACTAACAGGAAGTGCAGTGTTAGTGTTTATTCAACCTGCGTTGTTTAGTGAAAAATGTCCTATCCCATGTCGCCTACTCGTCACATTTTGTCCCTTTGCCCATTTTAAATGAATGAATATCATTTTAGGGAATGTCCGCTATCGGGGTAAAATTGCATATCCGTATTAAAATGCCGCGAACCAACGCGGGCCTGAAACCCCAGATCTGAAAATCCGGATCACTTTGGCCTCGCTCGGAAAACGAGCAACACGACCGGCCGCGCGCTTTGACCGCAATTATGTGTCCCATCCCGGTTTCTGGCGATCGAACGTAACCTGACGTTGTAACCGGGCTGACCTGTGAGAAGCTGTGATGTGAAAACTAAAGTGTAGCTGATCAGGGGCACATGAAGCGGATCAAGACTAAGCCCTCAGGACAGGCAAGTTACACCGCCAGGAAAAGAGGCCAGGCACTCGTCATCCCTCGTGGTTTCCCCTCGCGGGTCAGTTTCAAGGACCCCGCGCGTAGTATGTTTGCGCCTCCCCGCGAGCGCTGACCCCCATTTCCCCCAGACCATCCAGTGAACTGCTCAGTTCCAGGCAGGCAGGCTGGCGGACGGACATCCCTTAACAGGCAGCATCGGCGGCACTGGGGCTACTAGCCTGTAATTAACTCAGACAGCTCAGGCTTGGAGAGAAGCAGCCGGGCTATATCATAATGAGCTCAGCTGGGATTAGGAGGACAGGGCAGGGGGCTGAGCAGAGGGGAGGTGTCAGAGGGAAGGGGAGGCGTGAAGGGGTACGCCGATTCTGGCCTCAACCTACACTGCGGCACGGCGGAGGGCCGGGGGGAGGCAACCGGGAAAGACGAGGCGGAAAAGCGAAAAGGAAAGAAAGCGCGGAGGCGCGGGAGAGGGGATGGAGGAGGTGAGGAAAGGTGAAGGCCGGGGGAGACGGGAGGAGCCGGTACCGTGGCTTTAGGCCAAGCTTTGCGTGGAGCGCCGCGAAGGGTCACCGGTGGTGCCGCGCTTACGAGGGCTTCAAAAAGACACAGAGTAAGACAAAAGGAGGCCAGAAAAGACTACCCTGCTACTAAAGTGAATTTCGCATGTTTAGCGGGGTTATGATAGTTTTATTATCGGTTTGGCAAGACCGGGCACCGGCGAGCGAATATCTGGGGGCCATATGCGGCCCGGTAACATTTTTAATCCGGGCAAGAAAAGTGTGATATTGTTGATGGCCCGAAGAACTATCAGTGCTTTCAAATAATCAAAGTTAGAAATAAAAAAGCTGTATTTTGTTCATTTCATTTTCAGTCATTTCAATGAATAGAAAAATACATGGCACTTGAACAAGACTTTTGGACTGTTTTTGATCATTTTATATTGAAGTTAAAGCATGTTTTCTAGCTATTGCGCGTTTTTTTTCCCCTTATAAATTAGATGATCAAAATACTCCTGCTCCTGGTCCGGCCCTTTTGTCAAATTTCAGAATTTGATGCCCTCAAAAGTGAAAACGTTTGCCCACCCCTGGGCAAGACAATCAAATATTGGATGTATTTTTCTTTCTTGAAGTCTTCCCTTCGCTGATCCAATGATCGAATCACTTTCAAAAGGTTTAGTCAGCGTAACATCGCTCCGTCTCATGTGACATTGCTTAATTATTGTTTCGTTTCTTCGCTTAACCATACTAAATAAAAAGTAATTGCAATAATTGTGAAAATGGTTTCGATATACACTTGATTTGATGATATACAATTTTATCTGATTATTCGATTAATCGGAATAATCGATAGATTAATCTATCATGGGTATATATTCGATAGTAATCCAAATATACTGTCTGAACAAATCAGCGACAGGATAATAATTCATGACGATATTTCCCAAAAAACCTGATCCAACCAATTGTGACCGATTGCGCGGGTGACTGTACCGCAATGAAAACAATCTGTTGGTTTGCTGTGACGCCATTTGTGTTTGGTCGGAATCTTTAAGTCCTTGAGGAGAAATCCACAAATTGACAAGGTTCATCAACCGATTGGTAGCGGATAATGTGAACTATAGGTGTGAAAACACCCTTGATGAGACCACGCCATTTGTATCCGCTGCGCTTTCATGTGTGAATATTTGGGTGGCCAATTTAACAAATGAGGAGAGCCTAATGATTTTACTCTGACCCCTGCTGTTGGGTAATGATGTGACGGACTGAGGGGATGCTGTGAAGTTGGGAAGGTCGTAGTGAATTTAAAAAAAAAAATGAAGTAAGTGTGTCAGGATCCTCGCGGTGGTGCAGATAGGCCAGAGGAGTGTTTCAAGTACTTTGAAAGTGACTTACTTTTCAAGAGTGAGTTTGCGAGTGAGGTTTTTGAAGTAGGCGAGTTCGTTCCACACGGCATCGCTGTTCTCTTGTCTTAGCTGCCAGGGCTCAGCACGTGGCATCCTTCCACGTGGCCTGAAGTAGAAAGACACTTTTTTTAGAGCAATCAATCGATTCGGGGATAGTCCCAAGATGTACCAAGGAGGAAGGAGAAGAAAGATTGAAGAAAAAAAATCAGAAAAGAAGAACGAATAGACAATAGATGGAAGATGAAGAAGAGCAGAAACAAGAGTGGAAAGAAGGAAGAAAGAAAATGGGAAAGATTAAAGGAATAAAAAGGAAAAAAAGGGAAAAAAAGACAAGGAACAAAAGAAAGAATGAAGGAAGAAAAGGAAAGAAAAAAGAAAGAAAACAAAGAGCAGAAAGAAAAAGAGGGAGAAACAAAAAATAAAGCGCAAAAAAATAAAGAAAACGGAAAGAAAAAAAGAAAGAAAAACATCAAGAAAAGAGGAAGAAAAAAGAGCAAAGAATCAGTTAACTAAAAAACAAGATAAAGAATAAAATGAATAGAACAAAAAGGGAGGAAAAAAATAAAAATAAAAGAATGAAATGAAAGAAGAAAAAGCAGAAAGAAAATCAGGAAGAAGAGGAAGAGAAAAATAAAAAAAACAGTGAAAAAAAATCGGAGAGGAAAGAAAAAAGAAAGAAAACAAAGAGCAGAAAGAAAAACGTAGAAACAAAAAATAAAGCGCAAAAAAAAGAAATGAAGAAAACGAAAAGAAAAAAGAAAGAAAAACGTCAAGAAAAGAGAAGAGGAAGAAAAAAGAGCAAAGAAACAGTTAAGAAAACTAAAAAACAAGATGATAAAGAATAAAATGAATAGAACAAAAAAGGAGAAAAAAGAAAAATAAAAGAATGAAATGAAAGAAAAAAAAGCAGGAAGAAATGCAGGAAGAAAAGGAAGAGAAAAATAAAAAAAACAGTGAAAAAAAAACAAAAAAATCGGAGAGAAAAGAATAAAAAGAAACAAATTGGAGAAAAAGAAAATGAACTAAAATAAAAGTCAAAAGAAAAGAATACAATAAAAAAGGTAGGGAAAAAAAAACAATGCTCCAAAGAACTTGAAATTATAAAGCACTGTCAACTTTCATGAATCCATAAATTACACTAGTCCACTGCTGTGTCCACTTTGTCTCAGCAAGACAGCAAAGTAAACCGCACCCGACCCAAACACGAGACATTTTTGGAACGACCAGGATGTCCTCCGCTGAACATACTGAGACTCTACCGAGTCCAGAGACGGATACCAATAACAAACGTCCTCTACAGCCGGCACAAATACTGTAAATAGACTGTAGGCGGATATGATAAATTCAATCTCCAAGCTGATTGAAATGCTTCATGGAGTTGTGAACAATCTCCATTTATCTCCTTCCTGCTGGCAGTCGCGTTGTCCTTTGCTTTGAAACAAAAAAATGAAGAACTTAAACACAATAATTGTGTTAAATTTCAGCCAAAATCTTGCAAAAAGTCCTCTCCAAATAAGGGAAAACATCTCCAGTTATTGAGAGAGAGGAAGCGCCACACGTCTACTTTTTAAGTTCTTCAAAGAATGAAGAACTCAAACACAATAATTGTGTTAAATTTCGGCCAAAATCTTGCAAAAAGTCCTCTCCAAAAAAGGAAAAATATCTCCAGTTATTGAGAGAGAGGAAGCGCCACACGTCTACTTTTTACTTCCTGTAGGCGTAAAGGCAAACTGTCCCAGTTCATTTGTGGCGTTACGCATAACACGAGGCTTACGGAGCGCAAAAATATACATGCGAAAAGACAGTATTACACCATGGGGCTAATGGTTGCTACCTTTCCGCCTTTGGCCAATTGGCGCGGGGTTGTAACGAGGCCCTAAGTCGCACTCTGTTTTCGTTATCCTGCCCGCCGTTTGCCGTATGCAAATGAGCGGCCTTGACTTTGACGTTTTAGTGGCAAATCATGTAGCCACCTATGTATCTGGTAAAGCCCAGGGCGCCGCCTCGCGCGGCCACGAACACGCGTGCGCTTTGAAAATGTAAATCGCGGCTTGCTCGCGTGCAAACAAGGGCTTGCAAATGTCTACACCTCGCTTATAAATACTTAATGGCATTTTGTGCTGGGCTTCGGTGGCTGCCTGGAACACGAAACCAACGTACGCGTAAACGCGCACGGCTACCCAATCAGTCTTTGCTTTAAGTATTCCAATTGCAATTAGCCCCTAAAATGGCTTTCACGGAGGAATTTGTTCTGTAGATCTCGGACTAGAACCCGCAGCGAAAATTGAGCAATTTTTTCCCCCCTCCAATTTGAGCTGGACCGGACTATAAGTCACAGGTCGTAACATAGAAAGATGATGTTATATTATCGTATTTTTTGCACTATAAGGCGCACCTAAAAGCCTTATTTTTTTTTTTTTTAAAAAAAGCTGATGGTGCGCCTTATAACCAGGTGCGCCTTATATATGGATCGATATTGAGATTGGGATCCGTAGCTGGGGAATGAAGTGATAAAGTAAACTTTACCTGTTTCTTTTGTGTGTTTACAGTTGAACAAGGTTGCTCAAATTGACATTGAGTTATTATGTTATTGAGAATTTATACTTATTATTTGAGTTATTGTTATTACTTTGAGTAGTACTATATTGTGATTGAAAGTTCTAAAATATGTCATTAATTGATGGTGCGCCTTATAATCCGGTGCGCCTTATATATGGAAAAAGTTTTAAAATATGCCTTTAATTGAGGGTGCGCCTTATAATCCGGTGCGCCTTATAGTGCGGAAAATACGGTATATATTGTATTATATTATATTATACCATTATAGCAACATCCTATTTTCAACAGACTGACCCTGCCCGCATGTTTAGCGCTAAACTAATTTCAACATAACTGACAAAATACTGCAGAGTAAAATAACAGTTCAAAGTCAAACATTTGATGGCATCTTCTTCTGTTTCCCTATGTTTGATATTTTTATTGAACATATAAGCACATTGCACATAATTCATGTATACAATCATATTTCATGCAGCTAATGTGCTGGTTAGCATCCATAGTTTGGATCCCTTGAACTTTGTGTTATCCTGGGTCACGTACGGGCCTCCTCAGCAAATCATCTCATTCTATAGTCACAGCCAATTTGACCTCTGCCACCTTAAGAACGGTTTCAATCCCCTCAGTGTGATATTTAGGTGCGTTCAAAAGCAAGGTGTTAGATGTTTTATGAAGTCACAGTAAAGCTTTATACATTTTAATTTGTTTCGAGTGCTCCTAAAAGCTGTTGAACACGGAGCCATGAGAGAGCTATCGTCTTCAGGCCTCAGTGCTCCCCCCCTACGGTATCCTAGTTTCCATTATTAAGCAGGGGGAAACCAAGAGAACTTTTCCACGCCGCTACGGCTAATTGCTCTGATTCAGGGGGAATCTGTTTATGGGCGCAGCTTTGATCAGAGTACGGATGCTTTAATAACCTTTAATTTTATTTGCGGGCCCTCCCCCCCACATCACACCCAGTATGATTAAAAAACTTTTTCCCATCTCTAATATAAACAGGAAGTCGGCTTTTCCCCGCTCTCGACCATGCTGTTTTGTAAAAAAAAAAAAAAATATCAGTAATGTTGAATGGCAGCGAGGTTTCACTGGGACTGATTGGCTGCACGCTGTCTGCATGCTAATAAGAGAACAAAATTTCGTGGCTGCTTTATGATTGGCCGGTTATTCAATGTTGGGCTGGACTAATTTTTTTCATTGGTGGTGGAGGTCAATCGACAACAGGGCAAAGTAGGGAATGAAAACTTTGTAGTTTTCAGCATTCACGGGTCGTAAAAGCATTTACAGTGCTGAGCTAAACTTTTAGGCCACCATCAACTTTGTTTTGATGAAAACCAGATCAAATGCGGTATACGATCAAAATTTATTTGTTGACTGAAATTGAAAATGTGAGTATCTGTTGGGGTAATTTAACAATAAAAGTAATCGAGCAACTCTACAACTCAGCAACTCCATAAACTATTAACATATATTTTAATCATAATTTCTAGAAATACAAAGCAAACAAATTGTTTGCTTTGAAGCAATTTACTGAGTTGTTATTGATAAATTTAAATGGCTTCCTTTTATTCAGCCATTTTACCAAAAAAAAGGACATATTTTGTCTTTCATTTCATTTGTGTTGACACGGAATATATATATATATATATATATATATATATATATATATATATATATATATATATATATATATATATATATGTATACATATATACACATATATATATATATATATATATATATATACACACATATATATATATATATATATATATACACACATATATATATATATATATATATATATATAAATATATATAAATATACACATATATATACACACACACACATATATATATATATATATATATATATATATATATATATATATATATATATATATATAATTTTTTAAACACGCCCATCAATCGGTTAATTGACAAATAATCAACAAACAAAACGATGAGGATGGTACATTAATTCTGAGTAACGGACAAAAGCTCCTGAGCTGAATAATTGTGCAACGTATGTCTAGCATAAGAGCAGGCTACTTCCACTTCCACACTTGAAGAGTTTGCCACTTTTGCCAATTATTAGATGGCGTTCAGAAAAACATGTGGCCAAAGCGGCGTTGCCCCTGCCCGCCTTTTGTTCTCGCCGCGCTGAGCTGACGTGAGCCGGGGTGCCGAGCGGCTTTGCGGCACTTTCTCACGGGCTCACGTTGCACCGCTGTTTTCTTTAATTAACCCGGTGAGAAAACAGCTGACGGGGGTCCGCGCTTAGCTCCCGTTCAGCCGCCACCCATGTGCACTCGTACATGCATTTTTAAACAGCCTCAATGAATGAATGGAGATAACAATACCCACTTATTAATGATATTTTGACACTCTGTGAAAAAAAAATCCTGTGGTTACTGGTGAAGATAACAGGAAGTGGCCCTCTTTCTTTCCTCCGCACCTTGCACTCTGCAGGAGTAGACACCTCCAGCCTTTGGCTCTCACATCCTAATGAACGCCGAGGTAGGAGAGACTTGACTCAAAACACCTCAAATTGAGTTAGCTTAAAAGTGGCGAGCTTTTCTGAGTGAGTGCAGGAATTTGTGCACACCTTTTTCCTAATCTTGTACTCTGATTCCGTCAAACTCCTTGTGCCGAATTTGGGTCTGGGGGGAAAGTCGACCAAGGCGGGTAAGTCGGCTTTAAAACAAAGTTGACGCCTCAACCATCTGGATTTGCTGGAACCATCTTCGCGCCGTCGTTTTCCACAAAGACCTTTCTAGCGGACATATCCAGTGTTGCAATGGCGGCAAGGAAGAGAGACTTTCCCAAAAAAACAGGGGATATCATAAGTTTCATTTCATTTCCAGTAAAAAAAACTGACAAAAATGTAATGTTCAATTCTTGCAAAGTGAAAAAGGCCTACCAAATCAGCGCTAAGAAGAAAAAAAAAACCTCACATGTGCAAAGACTGTCTTGACATATGCTTCCATTACTTGTCTTGGTGCGCCACCAATATTTGCAAGCTTAAAAATACTTACCCATTTAGTACCGATTTACTGATACATAAACATCATACTCACAGGTTATTCACTTTCTCCGCCACTTTTAGCTGGTCTTTGACGGCTTTGTAGTTCTTCTGGACTAAAAGAAGGCGTTCACGTCTTCTGTTGTGAGCCCTACTCAGTTCTTCATTCTCCTCAGCCTGTAAGAAACACACATTTATTGAAACGTTCACTTACAGCTACAGTATATTGGTGCTGTGAAGTTAAGTAATTTAATTCAGTCAGTTGTTGCATCCATTAGTTTTGTCAGAAGTTTTTTTCAGCTATTAAAACAAAGCGAGATCAAACCCCCAGTTTAAAAAGGAAAAGTAAGAGAAGACAACGAATGGATTTTCCTTGTCAGGAGCGGCCTTTGCCGCCTCCTTTCCCGGTCGCTCTGACCTTAACAGCGAGGGCGAACGAGAAAACACTTTCGGTGGACAGGACGAACGGGGCTACGCGAGTGAAACTGAGAAATTAGAAGGAGAAGAAAGCGAAGTGAAGCAAAAGGGAAAGTGAAAGGAAGAGTGGGTGAGGGCGGTGGGTTTGGGGGTGCGCGCGCGCGCATGTGTGTGCGGGCTAGGTTTCTGCTCGAGTGGCCAGGGCTTGGGAGAGTTGTCTTTCTGAAGGGAAGGAGCTTGTTTACTGCTGATATGACACGGCTGCCCTGCAGAGAGGGAAATGCGAGCCCTCAGCCCTGTTATTATTAACAAGGACAAAGAGAACAGAGACCACACAAACATGCGCCGGACAGCAAGTTCGCACACGCGCGCAAACAGAGACTGCCAATGACAAGTATAGATTTTCCCCAGCGTGGATTATTCACAGAGGACATCTGCAAGACATCCTCTGCCCCTTCAAGCAGGCCGCAGCCTCTCAAAAACAAAAGCTCTAATGAAAGGGTCCAGGATGGGAGGGGGGGGGGGGGGGGGGGGGGGGGGCAGTGGAACAAGTGGCAAGGCATTAGCCACATCATGGATTCCCAGGCTTCTTCTCGCACTTCCCATGGGCGGCCCCGACTGGGTTATCAGGCCACAGCCCCTTGCCCGCAGATCAATACGTAGCCCATGCGGTGGACGTTCTCAAGCTGAAAAATAATTACACGGCAACAAGACGCCGCTCGCTTGAAAGTGGGAGACAATGAGGAGTGTTTGTTTGCCTGCCCGCCGCCGTTACTCGCTAAGGTCAACATGTCAACGGCACAGCCGGGCGATCCCAATTTGAAAGGCGCTCTGTTGGAAAGACCAACTTTACAAGATGCGGCCCAGAGTGCCAGACGCCGGAGGCAAGGTCACTGCACGGCAATTTGACGGAGGACACGTTGCTTAGCGGGAGATCTCGGCCAGAGGTCCACTACAATGGCTAGGAAAAGTCAACGCACCCCCGTTTGAATTCCTACTTTTTTGTGATTTCAAAAAAACAAAACAAAACAAAAAAACGGACGGAGACAGACAAATCATTTGAACAAGTTTAATTACCGTATTTTCCGCACTATAAGGCGTACTTAAACGCCTTCATTTGTTTTTAAAAGCTGATGGGGCGCCTTATAATCAGGTGCGCCTTATATATGGATCAATATTGGGATTGGTAGATGGGGAATGAAGTGATAAAGTAAGCTTTACCTGTTTCCTTTGTGTGTTTACACTTGTACAAGGTTGCTCATACTGACATTGAATTATTATGCTATTGAGAGTTTAGAGTTATTATTTGAGTTATTATTGTTATTACTTTGAGTATTACTATACTGTGATGGAAAAAGTTTTAAAATATGTCATTAATTGAGGGTGCGCCTTATAATCCGGTGCGCCTTATATATGGAAAAAGTTAAGAGTTTAGAGTTATTGAGTTATTATTGTTATTACTTTGAGTATTACTATACTGTAATGGAAAAAGTTTTAAAATATGTCATTAATTGAGGGTGCGCCTTATAATCCGGTGCGCCTTATATATGGAAAAAGTTTTAAAATATGTCATTAATTGAAGGTGCGCCTTATAATCCGGAAAATACTGTAATTTTTATCTATTTTACATAAAATGACACACATAATATTTAGAAGTGAGTTATTATGCATGGCATTTCCGACCTCATTTGACGAGTTGAACTTCCGAGGGGAAGTAGGACTAGTCAAGGCACAAAAACAAATAATCAAACCAAACATGTAACCGCTGACCATATGCACTCAAAGCATGAATAAATGCAGACAGTCCCACATTTGAGTTGTCAGTCCTTCTCCCCCCCGCGCATTCCTTCACGAAACGCTCCTCAAGCGGCAGATACGTAAATGGCACCATTAACTAAGACAGTCATGCGTGTCGTCTGAATCCATGCCGAGCATCGCTGTCCGCCTTGGTGCCTGCCAGTGATATTAAGTCAGACACTTCAGATCTGACAAGAAAATGATGCCTAATATGTTCCCGGGATTGTGTTCTAAAGGGAGATGACCTCTGCTTAATCGCTCGCTCGCCGGTCAACCCAAAAGACGGAAAGGATAAAGAGAGGTGAAGCGGAGACCCGCTCCGGGGTAAGTCTTAGGTTAACCAAAGTGATTGAATTGATGTTCCGTCTCAGGAAAATTCATCCTTGGATGATTTATTAAGAAAAATGTGTCACGCTTTGATTAGTGGAGGGTGGAACCTCAAAGGTCGAAAACAATTTCAGAGGCGGTTTAATTTGTTCGAGGGTAACACTAGTGCATATTTTTTTTAAATCGATTATTCAATCGTTTGTTGCATCGATGAATGGAATAATTGGATCAAATTTGTTTTGCATTAAGTTGATCATAGAACCATTTGTTTTGCCAAGTACTGTTGTTTGTTTGGCATTGTTTAGTTAAAAAAAAATGCTGAACAGCAATGAACTCATTCATTGCCATTGACGACAAAAGACGTCATCTTTTTGATTTTGAATGAACTGTAAAGTTACGTTTGAACCCTTGTGCACACACTTTGCACATTGCTAAACACATTACATTTCCCCCCCGATTTTGTAAATGCTTCAAGAGATGTAATAACTAAAGTTATTTATGAATATTTTTTCCTTCAACCACTCAAAGTGCTCAGTGGCATCACTTGTATGCATACAAATGTATGTTAAATTTATTAACACCCCAAAAAATTGAAAAATGGGATGGTCTGTCTTTGTATCCTGTGATGTGATGATGACACTTTAAGGCATAGCCATTAACTGATCTCTACCGCCACCTACTGTCTTGAGGTGAAACACAGGTCAACAAAAAATTTCTTCTTTGCTGACATGGTTTGACGCCGCTCAGTGCAAAGTTGCAAATCGAACAAATATCAATGTAATACATCCAATTAAAAGGCAACTCACAAATTTGAATTATGGTTTTATACCCTCCAAAATCTGTACAATGATTAGTTTTGTACACAAAATCCCGCACATCCAGCTGCAATAGAAATGTAAGAATTGTTGCATTTTGAAATTTCATGTTTTAATCATCTGCTGGAAATTTCCGCTCGCTCGTGTTTTTTCCCATTGATTCTTTTTATGATATAAAAAAAAAAATCAAAGGAATTAACATAATTTGTAACATAATGCCACAAGGGTTTTAGCTAAGCGAAAGTAATGAGGATGAAGAAAAATGCATTAAAACAGTGGCAGGAAACAAAACAATCCAGTTGATTTGTTCAAACAATTTGTTCACTTTGACAAGTTTTAGCTTTCCTTCTGCTACTTCACTGTCTACCCACTGTGTGTATGTGTTAACACCTTTACTAGAAGGTCACAGAGGAACCGCAATTGCACCTTTTGACACTGTGACAGTTACAGAGATTCGCACCTTCCTGCAGATGATAGCAGTAATCAAACATACTGAAAGTGAGCCACCGGCCACATACCGTAGCTAAAAGTCTTTCATCCGATATTTTTTTACTGGAACTTGTTATACGCCAACGAACTTCACAAAGGTCAAAGGGAATTACTGATAATAGCCAATAACATTTTCTTTTTTGCTTCTTGGGCGGTATCAAAATGCTAGCATGTACTAGCTGCAGGTTGGTTCACATTTTAAACATGGCTACATTAACATTAACCTGTCTTCTTATTCCAAACAAAGTGTCAAGGACTCAGGCTAGGCCCTCGGCCACCACAGCTCCAAAGGCTAACTTCAAAATAAAAGCACTCTACAGTGATGTACATTGTCATCCAGGGATTACTGTATTTGGTGTTTTTATTTTGAAATAAGTCTTCGCAACATGATGTTATTCACCTTCCATGGTAGGTCCTTTTACTGGCTGTTTCGGTTTTAATTGTTTTTCCGCCCAAAAATGTATTTTTGGATGAAAATGGCAAAAAGTCCATTTTGGGATGAAATTTCACCGGTGTATATGCCACAGCAGGAAAAAATTAGCAAAAAATAAATAATAAGCCACAAGTTGTAACATCAGATATTTAAGAGGAAAGATGTTAACACTTTTTTTTGTATAGTTTTTAATTTCATGTTGTTGTTTTTTTTTTTAATTGCCTGCTTATCACAACAATATCTAATTTCCTACGAACGAAACATGCTTAAGAGTTTTTGCCTGGCAAGCCTTTCAATTTGTCTTCAAATTGTCACCTAGTGGTTAGCAAAGAAAAAACAGACACATTAGACTATAAACTGAAGGGCTCAAATCATGAGAAAAAAGTTGCGGCTTATAGTCTGAAAAATACACCATTTTTTGCTAATTGAACAACATGTCTGGCAATATATCATAAAATCCTGCTTTACCTTTGCCTGGAGTAAGTCTTCAAGGTCTCGAATTCTTTTTTGCGCTCCTCTTCTCCCTCCATGATCAAGTTCAGCACTACCAGCCGGGGACAGAGACCGGGATCGCTGCACAGGTACGCCCTGGAAGCCGAGAGGGGAACCGGGTTGAGAGCGTAATCGTGTTACGATTCAACAATTAACATCTGTACCGTAGATACTGAGTGAATGCAAACAGGAAAAAAAAAAAACAGGGGGGCGAATAATCCCGCTCCCTCCTCACCTTGACAAAAAAAAACACACACATTGCTGACTTTGGTTCACACAGATGCTCAGGAAAACAAACGGGCTACCAGAGGAATAAAAGCATGCTGGGGCGGCAGGCTGCATAAGCTGAAGGGAGAAAAGTTCATCTTGTGTGCGTGCGTGAAAGAACGGCAAAGGTTTCTCTCTGCGACTGGCTAATGAGTATGTTCATTTCCATTTACATTGTTTCTTTGACAATAATGATGTCCCATTAGGGAAGACTAAAGGGGCTATAGATTCCAGAATGTGCTGGGCTTCATTCCAAGAGGTGGGCAGGGAGGTCGCTCTAATTGCTCTACGAGGGGCCTCCAGGTTACACTTGATAGGACAACCGATTAGCGGGGAGCGGGGCGGGTGGTGGGAGGGTGCCGTTTGCTCGCCGGCCTCCCCTCCGAACATAAAAATAAATAAATAAATAAAGAAGCGCAGTGGAGAGAGGAAAAAAAAAGCAGTGGGAACAATATGCTAGTGGAATATGAATAGGAGAGGATGGGAGGCGCCCTGTGGAGCCCAGGAGGCCTGACCAGATGGCGGGCTAAAAAATGCAGGGCGCCTAAATGCACAGCAGTCCTTGAGCTGGAGTGGGTGTGAAGTGCAAAGAGGAAAAAGTGTTAGATAAGATGGCAGATCATTAATTCCAGTTCTGATGGCTGTTTCTGAAGCAAACGGCCAAGTTGTTCATCTTTACAACGCTCCGGAGGCGTATCGTATGTTTGCGGGAATGCGCGACGGCAACGGCCGACTCCGCTGACCCGGTGCGCTTCGTTCCGCCGCCGCGTCTGCTCGGGTGCCAGCCGTGTGTGCGTTAACTCAGCCTTAATGGCTGCGCGCAACTAATTAGCGGATTGATCTGCATATTCTTGATGCGAGGCGTGCCAATTGGCCCGACCCTGCGTGGCCGTCGTGGGGTGAAACCGAATGGCCGGAAGGGGATCTCATATCAACCTAAAAAAGGCAGATGATTAAGTCAAGAAGAAAAAACCTCGATGGCGCTATGGTGATATTCGTTCTTGGGGGATTTTAAGAACTAGCAGTTCAACTTTTAGGCGAGGCCCGAACTGGCAGGTATTAAAACGGAGTAGTTGATCAATTGATTGCTCGCGTCATGTCTGTGCAGTGATCATGAATTGCAAAGGTGGCGTATAAAAAAGTTTCTGGTACTTTACTACGTTATAGCTGATATTATATTATGCTTGTGTGATAACCATGTGCAAAGATATTGTGGTATCGCGGTATTAAAATCAGGGATCCGATCCAAGCCAAAATGTATCAAAGGAATTAAGGAATCTTTATTGTTTTCCCCACAAAATATGGAATATTTTACACATTAAGAAATATGTCCTTTTTAAGTATCTAAATAAATATCAACCTTCTATTTTACTTCTATTTAATAATTTACAGTATTGTCCTTGCTTGGTGCTAAATGGTATTCGCAAGCACTTGTTTTTGTAGGAGAATGTGGCTCCCTTTGTCTGCGTAACTGCTCACCCCTCCCCACTCTCCCGCTATGGGTTGGGGGGGGGGGGGGGGGGGGGGGTTACTCAAAGTTTACTCAAGCAACCAAACGTATTGCACTGTGCTAAAATGAATACATAAATAAAAATAAAAAAACCTCATTAACAGCATTAGCAGTTATTGAAACCTTGACTTCTTAAAACCATTGCAAACTGTTAATCCTGTGATTGCCCATGCCTAACATCTAGCAAATAGGCCAAGCTGTCATGTAAGGTACTGATGATATACTTAAAAAAAAAAAAGACAAAAAAAAAAAAACCCTGACACTTTCTGCAGATGAGATTTTCTGTCTTGTTTCGATATTTTTGGCACAGAAAAAAGGCCGAGACATTCTGCAGAGAATAAGATGAAAAAGCAGAGACAGCGCCACGGTCTACAGTGCATCAGTTGTGCAGCTGGTTGGCGGCCACGACCTGACCCGCACGTTGCACCTGCTAATGTCTCCGCAAACATGGAAGTACAACACACACGGAGGATGCTGAGGAGAGCAAGTTGTCAAAACACCATTTAAAAACAGCCTCTATATAAAAACTGGCTGTTGTGGGGGCCCCGAGAAGAAACATTTCATAGACGTCTTCTCGCCTCCATTCACCTTTCCTGCACCTCTCAGAGAGAGAGGTCACGGTTATCAATGGGCTTATTTATGATTTCAGAAGCATGTCTTGTGTGCAAGTGAAGCACTCAAAGCGCAACTTTGTTCAAGTTACTCAGAGAACACAAACGTAGTACACGAGAATACAAATACTACTGTAGACATAGATACACATGCTTTCAATATGTCGAAGCCAAGTGTTCTGTGGAAGGAAAAAAAAACCAAAACACTTTAAACCACCAACTTTTTCATCCAAAAGAAACTTACACTATTTTCTGTGGCATTTGTCACAGTTTGAATATATTTTTCCTGTCTTGCCCCCATAGGAAATAGGGCTGTAGATCAAAAACACTATGAAATAAATTGGATATTTGTAGAAAAACAAAAAATAGCACAAAAATTTCAACATTCATTTTTTCATTTTTAGACCATTTACTAATTTAAAGCAAGATGAAGAGACTATTTGACTCAAACACACAAACATTCATGAGATTTGAGCCAAATACCTCCTCATTTGGTTTATGAAACCGACATCAAAATCATAGTAGTGATTTTAGCCAGCTAAAACGGCACTGATTTTTAAAAAAGTGATCAGTAGGAACGGCAGTTTTGTCAGTGAGTCATTGACACCTACAGTATTAAACTGTCTTCAGAAAGTAATAACAGTCAGCCTATAGGGGGCAATTGAGTACCGCTAGCAGCTAACGGTGCAAGATCCGAGTGGCGCTCGCAGCTGCTTGCCGCTAACATTGGAGCTGCTACTAAAGCTAGCAACAGGCGCTGTGTAATACAATGTCAGCATAGTAAAGCCTTCTTTACACTAACTCAATTAGCATAATCAGGAAATTTTAATTTTTTTTTAATTCAGGGTAAAAGAGAGACAAGTTAGCGGTTAGACCGCGACACACTGCTAAGATCGATTTGAAAATAAAAGTGTACCAAGGCACTCATGTATATAAGTTATTTGGGAAGGTAAGATTTATTCTTTATTATTGTTATATTTTATTATTCTTATTTATTAAAATGTATAACCCCTCAATCTTTTTATCGAGGACTTGGTTGGGCATCCCTACAACAAAAATTGAGTAAAAAAAAAAAACAATCACAGCCACCCCAGTAAAAATTTATTTTGGACGTTTATAGACGTCATTGGCGGTGAATGAGTTGATTTGCTGCTGGGTCAAATAAAACGTCTTTTGAATTTGATAAGCAGCAGAAAAACCTTTGTCTGAAAACAACAAGGTGCGCGGTGGATCCAATAAATCATCGACATCAATATTACGCCAAGTAAGAAAGCTTGAGAAATCATAAAGCGTGTACACTGATTTAATTTTATAGATCACCACCACATAAATGCCATTACTCCGTTTAAAAATGCATTGTTAACACTGGATTGCAGTAGCAGTCATGTTAAAGCAGACAGACTGTAAATCAGCAACAACGATAATTACGTGTAAACAACGATGTTCTATAATGTGTGAGCGTGTCCCGGGGCAAACCGGGAAAGCTCGTTGAGTGGCATCAATACTATTAAAGTATTTCGAGCAAAATAATTGCATTACATGTATAAAGAAGAACAGAGGCCCTCCCGCTGAAGCTTTAATGAGGACAGTGGAGGAAATCAAACAACGTCTCTTCAGGCCAGCTTTAGTTGCGCGAGTGAGGCCATCTAGAAAGCTGCCAAACTTAAAGGCTAGATCAAAAGCTTGTCTCCGTGTTCATAATGTCCCGCTGAAGCGGTAAATCAGCCAGTGCCTGGGCCCAAGGCATGCGTGAAACCAGCAGCACACGCCGGGCCTGATCACAGAAGGAGGTGTTCGTGTGTACGTGTGTTTTCGGGACAAAAAAGCTTGGCGGAGGAAGGGTCTAATGAATCACATGGCTCTCAACACACCACTGCCTTCGTGTCACTTCTGCCGCTTTGATCTGACGCGAGCGCGGTAATTTTCGGGAAGTGCGGCCATGTAAGCTCCTCGCACACGCGCCGCTCTAACTGGCTAAAAGAGAAATTTGTGTATACGCCGACCCACCTGCTGCCTCCTGACAGGAGAGATGTAGTGAAGGGTTGTAGCCTCCGAATTCTCACATCGAAGCCTCTGAGAAGCGGCAAACGGCCGCTCGGGTTCAGGTGCCTGGAAGGAACGAAACGGGTGGAGATAAGGAAAACGTGGCTGCGTACCATTGCGAATGCTTCGGTAAAATTGAATAAATTCATAGAATGAACTCACATGTGGCATTCGTTATCTTCGTAATATCGCTACCACTGATATAACTTGGTAGAAAGGTCCGCTTGTTACTTTGTGTATTCGTTTGTTCGGTTTCAACACGTCTGTTTTGTTCCTCTTCTCGAGCTTCCAAAGCGTTTCATTTTTGCTTCTTTACTTTCTGGCTCGTTTTTCCACGATTGTGTATTATCAGATTTGTCACATACGAAAACAATTTGCAGAGTGTACATTTTGTTTACGACCTAAAGATTGCGGGGGTAAAAAAATAAAATAAAAAAATGATCCCAGAATCTTTGTAAGGAGCTATTTTCATCACCAAACAATGTTTAGTGAAATGGCAGTTTTGTAAACGCCATGAAAATACAAATCTGGTCTGTGTCACTCACATGCTCAGTTTTTTTTTTTTTTTTTTGGTTGTTGGCCCAGAAGTTAAAGAAGACTAGCATTGGGGCAACATTTTTTAAGTTTTGAAGGTTGTGAATCAAATTTTTGATCATCTTTACTACACAGTGTGAGCAACATTCAATGTAAACAACATTAGATGTGTTCTTTTTTTTCTTGATTCGCGTTCTTTTTCTCGTCGAGATCAAAACAAACATGGCGGACAAAGTTGTCAAAAATGTTCGTGCGTGGTCAATCTCGCTGAATAAAAGTAGATGGACGATGATTATATGTCTTGCTGATGAATGTTGTTATCACAGTAGTGTGTGTGAGAGAGACGGAGATGAATCATTCTGGGGTTTTGTTTTGTTATGTACAAATCAATAATGACTGGCCAGACATGTGGAGTGCTAAACAAATAGAAGAATTCCAAAAAATGTGGAAAAAAAATAACCAAAACACATTTGTGTCATGATGAATACGTTTTACATCCATCCATTCTGCTTGTGTACTAGTGCTGAAGTACAAACTGCTCCCAATGGCGTCATAATCATTTTATAATCGTAGAAATGACACATTTTTGGTTAGAGTTGTATGTCACTGGTTCTAAAACTGTTTTCCTTTTTTCTTTACTACTAAAAAAAAAAAAAGGGTGAAATTTGGAGTATACACACTTTTCCCTTGTACGTTTCCCTCTTAACTTTGTACGTTAAAATTTGCCGGTTCCTGAAATATTAATGTTCAACATCTTAGTGCCAGATTAGCTAACAGGTCTAACTTTAAAAAGAGAAAAAGTATTTGGAAAAAAAAAAAGTGTGATTCGTAGACATTTTCATGTCGTCTATCTGGATTTTTAAATTTGACATTTGCCGACGTCTTTGCACCTTCGCTAAAAAACCTTGTGACGAGAAGGTGCAAAACGGGTGGGGGGGGGCACACCTGCTGCTGTCGACACTTAACTCATCAAATCTTCCGAATAAGAGAGGCCTTAGCGAGCGCGTCTTACTCTTGAACGGAAAATGGTGTCATCACCTTTTTCCTCCCCTTCCAACGAGGATGTGATTGCATTATCGGAAATTTGGCATCTGGGCGCGACCCTATTAACTGCTGGGGTAATCAACTTTAAGCAAACCGGGAGGCGAGGTGGATGATAAATTATTAGCGGGGAAGAGTTTGTTCATATTTTATTAAATTGCCCTGTCAAAAAGGGGGCTCGGCCAAATTATCTGGGGCCTAATTTAATGGACTCTGGCCATACTGGCGTATCTGCTACAATTATTTATCACTTTCACGCAGTCAAGAGGACGGACAGGCTTTGGTTTTTGCAGCAGAAGCTACTGGGCAATTTCATTTAGATGCCCCCCCCCCCCCCAGTGTACTACCTATAAAATACCACTAGGCAGTTTAATCTTGCAAACGCCTTTGTGTTGCCTCTCATTACTAGTCTTCAAAAGAATGAGCAGTTATGTTTTTTATCATTACCCTCATTTTGTACTGTTTGAATGTTACAAATGTCATTCGTGGGTCAGATTGAATCTTTCCTAACATCTAGAAAAAAAAATTGAAATTTAGCCTGCTGGCATCTTATACTATGTTTGTTGTAGATTTTTTTTTCATCTGTTGTACTGTATGTCTTTGTGTATTGTTTTTTTTCATCCACTATATATTTTTTTTATTATATATAGTGCGAGCCAATAGGAAGGGACCACTTGGTGAAAAAACAAAAATGAACAGGAGCAGTGAGCAAATGACGTAAAACCAGGAAGCAAAATCAAAGACAGTGAAGCGTTTTCGCTTCATTTTTCGACGTTATTAAATTTGCTGTTTTGAAGCGTTAAATACATAATAAAACAGAACATTATGCTGTGAAAGTTTTTTTCTCCATTTTTATTCCAATGGAGGTCCCATAACGAAAAAAATGTTTTTTGCTCAATTTTTGCTTTACATACAGGTTCGGTTTATAGTCCAAAAAATACAGTGAGTACCTCAGATTGAAAAAAACGACTAATTACATCTTCGGGCTTGAATGAGTTAATTTGATAACTAAATTATTTTTCATGTGCAATGAATACATTTGAAAACACATTTTTTCACTTGCTTTCATCTAAAAATGTGCAGCAACAGGTAACAACCAATCAATCACGGTTCAAATTCTGGATGTCACATGACCAAAAAGGTGAATCATGATTGGTCGTTGCCTGAGCACAGATGAAGTCATTTTCAGTCAACGGCAAGCAATCAGCTCTCATATCATTTGCAGACATTTTATAAGTTTAACGATAAAAGAAACGTATAAGTTGGAAAACAGATTTGGAGTGAGCGTGAAGGAGAAAAGAGCAAGCAGGTGCAGTGAGAAGAAGACAGCAAACAGATAAGTGGGAGGCTGAGGAACGGGAGGGAGGAGGGGTGGATAAGACGGAGAGAGAGAGAGAGAGAGAGAGAGAGAGAGAGAGAAAAAAAAGCCTGTCTTGGTAATTACCGAACACGATTAGGTTCTTGGGGGAACTTGTCTGGCACTCGCGGGCCTCGCCGGCGAGGCTGGACCATATGGAGGGAGGCTTGCGAAGGCTCTCCCCGAAGCCCGTGACCCGTCTGCTGCCGAGCCCTTGAGCTGAATGCCGAATGAGACTTGCCAGGCCTAATGTGCTACACGTGCGCCATTTATGCCACAAAACAAATCTGATCACTGGTAATTACGCGCCGGCTGCAATCGGGGAGGGGCTCCTCGCCACGCACTCATACGCACAACAGAGATGCACACACACTCCGTCATCTGCACAGGGGTGACATTTTAAGATGTGATAGGCTAGGCCACTCTAGTGGACATTTTCTTTTAAATCATTTGAGCTACTCTTACCAAGTCCTAGTGTGCTCAGTAGAGGACATCCTGGCCTTCCCAACATGTCTCATGTGTCTCAGCTGGCCAAATTAATGTTGATACCAGAACGAATTTACATATATAAAGTAAGAATACCGTGTCGGCAAAAAATCTGTAATTAATAAAGTCATAAAAACGTTAATCCTTACCAAGCAGGTGTTTGTGATACCAGTAGTTGAATATATATTAGTGTATATGTAAGATATTTCTCTGATTTATGTTGCAGTAGGCTTTGATTTATTTATCTATTTATTTATGGGAAACAAATTGATTTTTTAAATAAAACAATTGATAATAAATTAATATATAATAAACACCAATAAATAAACATACTGTGATTTTAGGTTGTGTGCTCATAAGAGCCGGACAAACAGACTCAGCTGGCTTTTTTCCCTGAAGCTATTCACGCTCGGAAAGACAACAGGACGAGAACACAGTAAATATCAATACCAACTGCGCTCCTGTGAAACAATCATTTCTATTCTATTCTATTTATTGTTCATATTTATTTAGTATGCACCAATCAGAGCAGCCCTTCCAATTTTGTTGTTTACCTGCTGTGCAATCACAACAAAGGCATTCTATTCTATATCAGTAGTCAACATTTTATGTTTAATTTTTATGTTTAATTGCAAAGGTTGACTGCTGTGATTCTAGTCAGGACTCAACCGACTTTGTTTAAATGATCTATCTTTGGTAAAGACGAAAATTTACGTATCAAAAGTATCAGTGGTATCGGTTACTTTGCATCGTATTGGTGCATACTCGGGAATTGACGACTTGCACTGGTTTTGGCCTTACAAAAAACTGGCATTGAAAATCCCTAGAGTAAACAAATCGACAAATATTTGATGATCCATTAATTGTCTGACCGATTAATCTATGGGGCGAAAATGAAGAAAAACAAACTTCTTTTGAATGGGGTAAAAGCGTGATTTTTCTGTTTTAACACCCGAGGAGTTTATGAGTAATGTAACTGGTTCGAGGTATTTAAAAAAAAAAAAAAAAAGGTGTTGGGGTATATTTCTGCTTTAAAAGCAGGGGGATGCAAGTAAAGGCCCCCCCACCAGGCCAAGAGGTACACTTGCTATGCAAGAGGGTGCTTCTTCAAAGAACAAGTGTGTGCATATATGTATGAGTGTGTGCAATAACTGCTGTGGAGAGGGACTTTGCAGAAGGACAGTGAGCAGTGAGTAGAAAGTAAGCAGTGTATATATTTGTGTGTGTGCGTGTACACATAGCCCTGAGTCCTCCCACGCAGCCTGTTTGACCCCAGCGCGTATGTGCTTAAAGAAGCGCCATGTAGCTGAGGCGGCACATGGCTGTGCTTCGTTAATGAGGTGGGCTGTGCAAACGGGCCGGGCTCCTCATCTAATGAGAGCGGTTGAGCTGGTAAAAGCGCACCGCCGGAGTCCATGTCATTAGGAACGTCTCTGGCCGCCGACGCCGGGCGCATGGCGACTCGCCGTTGACAATGCTGTTTGTTTTTTTTATAACGACAACCTATGCAGAGGTATTCAAATGAGTTTTTTTTTTAAGTACCAGCACAATGATGCAGATGAGGAGAATATATGGAGTGTAAACGGCAGAGAGTATTGCATTTAAATTAAACATACTCCATTCTGACAGTGAGGGTACAAGAGTGGAGCAGATGGTAAACTGCCGGAGTCAAAGCAAGATTAAACAAAGGGGAAAACAAAAAGGTAAATCCAGATTGAGCTGCATAATGATTTCAACCGATTATCAACCAGGCAGATAATCTGCTCCGATTTTTGGCGTTTTTGACAAATATCCACATTTACTTTTTGTTATTGTAAACTTCAAGGAAATATTGATTTAAACTTGAAGTTAACTATATAATAAATACTGCTGACCCTGAGAACACTCCACACAAGGGCCCGACCTATTAATCGCCCGATTTTTAAGTGAGAGAGAATCGACCAAGTCGCCGATATTGGCCAATTGCTTTTTTCTAGTGCTGTCAATAATGTACATAATAACTTTCTACAATTAATCCTGCCTGATAATGTTCGATGAGCGCGCTCATCTGCAAACCCGGAAAAGGAAATGCGTCGGAAAATCGGAAGTACTTCAATCGGCAAAACCTTTCTGTGGCACAAACAAAACAATAATCATCCACCGAAACATCATTTAACAATATGGAAACTATTTTCTTAGCATTATTTGAAATAACATCCCGTTGAATCAACCTTAAAGGCATCACATTTACATTGATTTCTTCATACCGGCCGGTCGGATTTGAAAAAAAAAAAAAAGGGCCGATACGATATTCGTCAAATTACCAAATATCAGCCTTGATAATCGGCATGGCCGATAATCGGTCGACGTCTCGTATAAATACCTGGAAACTAATGTCTAGACTTGAGTCATTTTGCCACTGAAAATAACATCACAGTTGCTCAGCTCAAGTATTGACCAATCAAATCTCAGCTTTCAAATGTCACATGACCAAACTCAGAAAACTAGTGAGAAAAAAAAAAAAAAAGTTAAATGCTTACTCATCCCGGGATGATCGTCTCCATTTACCGTGGCCATGCAAATACTTCAGTAACACAAACGTTTAGAAAAAAAATCCAGACAAAGCAGAATTAAAGTAGCTAATACAAGTTTTCAAATAAACTGGTCTTTAATGTGTGCTCAATGGGAGAGCATCCAGTAGTTGAATGACTGCCCACAGGATGAGCACATTATCACTCATGTGCTCTGGTGAAGCTTCCAGAAAGCCCGAGGTCTGCTACGAATTACGCTGTAATGGTGCTCTTTAATCACTGGGCAACACTGACTGACAGCCAGGTCAAAAAAAAAAAAAAAACAACAACAAAAAAACAAAGTAAACTTGAAGCTGTGTTTTTCGACTGGATCACAAAAAAAGTTCCAATGGGACCTTTAAAGTGGAACAGCATTCTGGTTTAAATCCAACAAATATGTAAGAAAATTAGATAAGAGCTGTCAAAATTAATAGATTATTTTCAAAACTAATCGATCATTTGTTAAAAACAATTGTCTCACTTAGAATTGTTCAAACCCGTGAATGTCAGCCCCACATCAGTAGTAGTTCATTTATTTTTTTGTAGCCCATGAAAATCCTGGCAAAAAAAAAAAAAGATGTAAATGCCAATGGATCTTTTCCTGGTTAAATAAGGTTTAAAAAAACTGAATGTTTAATCAAAATTAGACAGGTTCACACTAAAATAAAAAAAAAAAAAAATATATATATATATATATATATATATATATATATATATATATATATATATACATATATATATATATATTCACAAAAAATATATATACATACATATACACACACACACACACATATATATATATATATATATATATATATATATATATATATATATATTTTCACAAAAAATATATATATACATACATACACACACACACACACACACACACACATACATATATATATATATATATATATATATATATATATATATATATATGTTCATTATAGTCTTCCGTACTTGTCATTACGAACATACGTGAGCGCGGGTATGTGACTCACAATAGTTGTTATTCTCCTCTTGTATTCCCCAAACCTACCCACACATGCCGCGTGATCATAATAAAGAGGAAAAAAAAAAAAATCTTAAACACCGCGGGATGAGTGGAGTGTTCAAAGGCGCCACTCTGGCCTGTTTTCAAATGAGCGCTGCGTCTCCTCCGCCTCGCGCTCCTGTTGCGATCAGCACTTTGATCACCTCCGACGGTAACTTCCAACCAAACATTTAAATTTAAAATCACATCTGCCCTAGCAACCCGAGCATTAGAATTTAACAGGTGTTCCGTAGGAACTTGTTATGGAATTTGTGATTACGTGCCCATATACACACTTTTAATTCAATGCTTTTCACATGCATGCATGTGCGCAACCTGTCAGTGAAATTGCAAAAGTGGGAAAAACAACTCTCTTCCGACTGAGTGCTACGCTTTGGGATAGTAGATCTGTTTACCTGTTTGAATTTATGTCAGTAGGTGCTAAGGTTCAAGAAGAAAAAAAAAACAACAACCGGAAGAGTAAATAAAGCTTCATATTAACAGGCCATATGCAGCGATACAATTAACATTCTTCAACATGATGAGGGACATAATGCTCAACTGTTAAACTTGGGAGTATGTCGTGTCGCTGCTAGCAAGATATAAATGTAGCCTATTTTCCCTCCAAGTCAGATCATGCAAAAGAAATTTCAATTGCAAGCTAAACATAAGAAAAGGAAAAAAAAAATGCACGAAAAAAAGTTCAACCTCTACTAGGTGGATTTCAGTTACTACGGTTATTTTTGCACACGTAACTCCCGCGAAAAAACTGTACACTTCTAGCATCACGTGTGCAAAAAATGAAATGTCACCGGTTTCTTGTTGTCGTAATCAGTGGATAATGTGATGCCTAAAAAGTAGCAATCTATATTGCTTATCCTTTAAGCTTTGTCCAGTAGACTTTGGGCATTTTGGTTAAAAATAACCCAATATTGGGTCAAAAAGGACTGATGCAATATTTGGGTCAATTTATAGAAAACAAACCAATTTTCTAGCGTATCTTGGACAAAATAACCCAAGTTTGGGGGTTATTATTTGTACAACTACACAGAAAGTTGGACCAAAGTGACCAAAATATTAGATCGGTCCTTGTTTGACTTGTAATTATTTTTATAGTGGAGAGCGATGAGTTTTTTGGGCCTATACCAAAAATTAGCAGTCATGGAAGCCAATCACTGATAAATGTGGTAATGTACTAATTTTCAGGAGAAAGAAAAATATTGGTGTAAAAAAAAAAAAAAAAAAAAAAAAAAAAAAAAAAAATATATATATATATATATATATATATATATATATATATATATATATATATATATATATATATATATATATATATATATATATATATATTAATGCTAACTCTTACGATTTTTTTGAAATTCTTCCAAGCATATGTTTCAATTTGGAACGTTTTTTGTTTTGTTTACTATTACACATAAAATATCTGGGACATAAGCATGTCTTAAAAGGTTATTGGAAACAAGTAAATTAATGCAGAAAAAAAAAAGAAAATTACACAGCAAGAATGCCAAACAAAAAAAAAAAGGTGCAACTTGATAATGTCACCAGAATATCTTATAAAGCGAACTGAAATGTCCAAAAAAATTGTTGCAATAGTTTCAAACTGATGTATTATTGAACTTTTCAGAAACGGCAGAATATCTGGGATGATAATCAATCGATCGCTAAAAGTTTTCAACTAATCGAAATACGTATGTTTTAGTAATGTGGGATGAAAAGTGAGAACACAAGCAAGCACAGGAAGAAGATTTAAACTCCATAAAAGGAGGCCAAGACTGAAACCAGAAAAAAAAAAGCAATTTCTCCCGAAATATTTGCCCTTATTCCCCTGCATATAGAGTTCATTCAACACGCAAACAGGCCCTCCTATAAATACAGTATTAATTACTGACAGGAACATTACACTACCGTAATTAATTACCGGCTAAACGATCCATTTCTACATACGGCGGCTGCTTAAATTACCGGGGTTAAGTAGTGCAGGGCGACGGCGTCTCGCTTAACATTTGGAGCTGATAACAGCGACAGCCTGTCGGTTATTAGCGAACGGTCAAATTGAACAAGCGTAGCCTGCGGAGGCATACGAATTAATCAGCTGCCACAAATGTTATCTTATAAAATCCAGTCCTAGATCAATGACTGTGTGTCACCACAGGCTATTTTTTTCTTCCTGATGTGGTTTAACAAAAAAAACAAAAAAAAAAATCCACCTCATTAGCTGCCAGTTGCTACTTAACTTGGATGATTTGATTTCTCCTCTCTTTAACTCTAGGGTGACAGTTCAAATATCGCAAGATATGACATGTACTTAAATAATGATCACATCTCAATTTATACAGTGATAGTGTGAAATTTTGTTTAGTTAAACAAACTTACAATTCTTTTGCATGAATAAAAGAGGTGGATACATGTATAAAATTCTAACACTCGTTTTTGATTTGATGGGCACATTGCTCACAACAAATTGTTGAACAAATGAATCAGGGCCATTTCAAATGTTTGCAACCGAGTGTTGAATTCCATTTACTGTCAGTTGAATATCAAGGGATGAACCACCTATTTTGCCATTTTTTTTTGTTATTAATGAATTTGATCAACTATTCCTAACGTCCAATTAATACCTCACTTTATCATTGATGACGCAGAAGGACGCAGAAGTTGCAGATGACTCCTGGGAGGCAAAAGACAAACGCTCACCTTCAAATTGGTCTGTCTGTTGCTTGAGATGCAAATTGCAGTCTGCTGAGCTTGTTGCCGCTGTCCTTGTTCCTGCTGCTGCTGCTGCTGTTTTTGTTGTTGCAGCTGGGCCTGCAGTTGCGCTACTTGCTGCTCTTTCAGGGCCAGCTGGCTGCTCAGCTCTTGGTGGCTCTGCCGCAGCTTAGCCTCACTTGACATGAGGGTCTGATAACATTGGCTCAACTCGCTGTACAGCTGTCAAATGCCAACACATGGGGTAAGCAGAGCTGCAGTGTAACACTCATCATCGTCATGGTAACATAGGAATAACCCGGACTTGAAAATCATTACCGGTGGCTCATTTGCATTAGACGGAACCGCACCACCAGAAAATAAGTACAGTAGAACCCTCTCTATACATGCCAATAGAATGATTTTATTTAAATTCTCATTTGACTTATTGAAAGAATTTGATCACCCTGGAAGCTCCCCGGACGTTTTGAAATCAATCAATCAATAAACCAACATGATGGTACTCTGAAAAGCTGTTCAATAAACAAACTGGATGCTTAAAGACATTTCAACACGGTTAATAATAATACTAATTTCTATTACTGAGAATTTCCCCCCAAAATATCGATTATCCGTGACTATTAATAACCTGTATCAGCCCTGAAAAAAAACATATAAACTCTTTCTTCTTCCGTACAGCAATAACAAACCGATCTAAACCTATTAAATCAAATTTAAAGAGCAATGTAGTTTCAGTTTTATTTTACTTCATTGACAATTTTTTTTTTTTTCCATTATAACATTAGTAACTTGTGAATTATTTGTTAATCATATTACAGTAAGTCATTTGATGCCAAAGAAGTAATTATACGTTCTAGAAGTCCAGCCATTCAATTTCATGTACTTTTTTCATGTTTTTTTTTTTTTTTTTTTCAAATATTGGGGTAAAGTGCATATGAAAACAGCGGGCATATTAAATCCAAAAGATATAATTATATGTCATAGTCCAAAAGTACAATCCCATATATTTACAGACTTTTGTCTTTGAGCCAATTGTAAAATCTTTTTTTTTTTTTCTTTTTTATGCATGTATACGCGTGTACCTTCTGACACGAAGAGGTGTCGGCAGTATGCGCCTCTTCCTGGTTCTTCATCACCTTCTGCGTATCAACGTTGAGCTCCTCCAGTTGCTTGATCAGATGGCACTGGGCCGCGGCGTGCTCCGTGCTCCGTTTGTACAACGCCCGCACTTCGGTAAACTCGCACCTGAGACGCGCACGAAGCACGTCACGCAAATTAATTTCGCCGCGACGGTGCGACCGATAAAATGCGATTAATACGGATCAATTCCCAGAGTTGCTGCGGAATTACAAGCCTAAAGTGCTCCTCTAAGGCGTGGAGCCATCTTTAATCACCGAGCTAAAACCTTGCGAGGCCTTTGCGAGCTCCGAATGTGACTGACACATTAGAGCGCGGCGGCCATTAAAAGAGAAAAGTAGTTAAAAAAAGGATGAGATTACCTCTAAGGCTCCTAACGGTTCCCAGAGTTTTTATCATATCGACTACAGCTTAGCCAAAGCCAGCCCAGTTTCCCTTTTCTCCCTCCTTGAAAGCGCATCCACTATGCGGGGCTTACGGGGTGGCTTTAGGTGAGCCGTGGTTGGAAATATCAGTGTCACCCCAAAGCCGTGGCCTTGAGAGCAATGTACTTAGCGTGATCCACACGCGCTATGTTTTAACAACGCGCTTACCGCTAAACTATTTACTCGAGATGGGACGAGGCACACGCAAATGGCTGCCATATTTTAATTAAGCTGATCCTCGGTGATATTAACATTTAAAAAGCCAGCTACCGTACATGTCAAAACAAGCAGTTTGTCATCCGACCACCAGGGGGCAATGTTTCCGTGACAAAAGCCTCTGCTTTTCTCACCTTACTATATTAATTACCAGTGTGAAATGGCGTTGTTTCTCACCTGATTCCTAATGATTTATATACAGTACAAGTTGACAATTGAGACCCATTTTGATGCACATTTGAGTCAGCCTGGTTTGGTCAAAAGCGATCAATGCGAATGGCAGCTGTCAGCATCAAAGTGCGCAGTCATTTTCATCTCTTCAACTGCCTATAAAAAGTAACCCAGCTGCTCCAATATAGAGATGCAACTTGTGACTCTTCCATAGCAACAGTTTATGTGTTATAAAGTCAGCTTTTGTCACCACATCCTTCCAGGAACAACTTCAAAATGAAATCTTTCGTGTCAAAACGCAAGCATAACGTTTACTTTGAAGCCACGTTTGTGTTACTCGCCGCACAAGGTTGGTCCCATCCGTATTATTGACGGTTTGCATTTTTCAGAAGAAGGGGGATGGTGACACGTGCAACTCACCCCAGTTTATGAAGCTGATCCTCTTTCGTTGCCACCTCCTGTTCTTTGATGGAGAGGCAAGCTGCCAGGGTGCTGTTGTGGCTCTGTATCCTGGATACCTCCTGCCAGGCGCCGCGTACTTCTTCCTCAAGATCCTGGAGAGGAATTATTGTGGGAGGTCATCTAATTTGTAAGGGATTGTCAAACACAACGATCCGCCAAAGATCAAAGTGTCTGGACATGAGAAATGGGATTTTTGCATGAAATAACATTGTGGTTCAACAAGAGAGATTCTGACTCTAACGATATGCATATTTCAAATGAGAGGGGAAACGTTGTAGTTTGTGAGAATAAAGTTGGATGAGATCCAAAAATAAGGTGCGGTTTTATTGGAATGAAGACATTTTGTAACGAAACGATTATGATTTAATAAGAATGAAAACTAATTTAACGTGAGAATTCTCCAAATTTGACAAGTAAAACTATTTATTTTATTACAAATATTGATGTGAAATATTTTAAATTTTACTCAAATGAAGAATGTTGCAAGATTTTTTGATATTACTTTTTATGCGAATAAAGTATTCAGATTGAAAATAAATTGTGGATACAAAACCAGTCAAAAGCCACACAAATCCCATTTTGTGTATCTTGTTTAATGATGCGGATGAGGTTTTACGACCCGAAATGATTATCAGTTCAAAACCGTGCTTATTCCAGAGATTATAGCTTGCATTTCTTGAGCTTTTAATGAGTGGGAAAATACTTGAAACTGAAGATGAATCCAAAACTGTGGCTGGTATCTGTCAGAGTGGTTTTATTTGGGAATCATACCTACCCAGAATGAAAACTCCAGTTTCATTTATTTGATTATCTATTGTAAGCTGTAGCAGGTGGCGTTCTTCTACGAGTGACCTTAAACTGTGCTTTGCCGCGGAGATTTTACTACTATTACTATAAGATCGCTTTGAGAGTAAATCGAGCGAGGAATCAGAGATGTCAAGGTGCTCCGAAGAAAAGGGAACGCCATAGAGGACAGGGACCAACCCGTGCGTGTTATTCAAACCTTGACTCTGGCCTGAGCGGCCTCCCTCTGATCACGGTGGTGCTGGGCCTGCCTCTCTTTCTCCTCCAGGTCAGCTTGCAGGGCGACACAGCGGGACGTTAATCCCCCTTTCTCCTCCTTGAGTGCACGCGCCGCCTGCTGCGCCTCCTCCTCTTTCCTCCCACACTCCGTCTTCAATTCCTGGACGAAGATGAGGGAGGCGCGCGTGTCAGGAGATGGGGTCGAGAGGGCCAAATCAACAATAACACCACAAAAACAAAAAGTTATTATTATAGAGCGGGTTTGGAATCGTTTGTTACCGGTACAGCTCTAAAAAGTCAGAACCATTGTGATTTTATATATATATATATATATATATATATATATATATATATATATATATATTTTTTTTTTTCATCTATTGTGTGCATCACCGTATTGACTGTCCTCTTGAATTTTTCTTATTTTTTTAATATATATTTAACAGTAGGGGTCTGTTCCCAAAATGAATATGTAATTATTGCCGTGGCTTTGATATTTTGTTTTATTCCTAATTTATTCCGGGATATGCCTGCGTGAGCCATTGATTGGCCAAGGTCACCTGCGCTGAGGGGCCCCGAGTGAGCGAGCCGCTGTCTGTGTTAGGTGGACCCATGCAGGTAGAGGGGCCGCCGCGTCTGCTCTAATGAGAATGGGGCTGGCCGTAAAGCCCGTAGACTTCCCTTTTGATGTTGTCGCCCCGCCGACTCTTGCCGTGAGACCGCACCAAAACTGCAAGAGGCTCCTCGATCAATTAATCATAACCGGGTCCCGTGCAGTCAGAATTAAGAGGGAGGCCACACCATAATACACACATTTAGAAATGATCTGTTTTGTTGATAACCTGCTTTTCTTTGGCACATACTTATCAGCTTTCAAGTATTCTCTGTGGTTTATGACGGGACAAATCCAGAGGAAAAAAAAAAAAAGACACAAAGCCCAAGGCATAACCACAATCTGGTCAGTGGCTAAAGCTACATGGGGACATGTCAGATTGAAATTTATGGGACTAACCTGCAGTTGTGTGCTCTTGTCGAGCAGCTGTTGACTGACGGCTTCCAGCTGGCTCTTCATTAAAGAAGCCTCCTCGTCCATCAAGGGGCATCTTTGGAGGAGCGTGTTTACCTCTTGCTGCTTTTCAGACAATTTCTGCAGACGGAAAGCCGGCAAGAGAGAAGACACGAGTCAAATAATGCGCTTTTTTCAGGGAGTCTCAAGCGTTGGTGAAATTTCAACTGTGACAACAATCCAGTATTTTAGTGGCTTACACTAGGTCATTTTCATATAGATTTCAGGACAATGGAAAATATTAAAACACAAGAACGATAAATAAATGGAAATCTTACCTACGGCTGGGCCATATGGCCCCCAAAAATAAAATCTCAATTTTTACAACATATTCTGGACGATTACGATTTTAATTGAAGAAGTAAACCCAATATAAATTAGTATTTATTTACTAATTAATTACTAAATTACTAACTCTGACCAGATTAGGTTTGTCATGATTTATCAGAGTTTTTGCATTTGGAGTTGCACCACCAAATTACTAAACTGCCCAGTAATGACAAACTGGACAAACTGGGAACATTTAACTTTTGTATCTCTAGCCTGCTAGCTAATTAGCTTTATAGCATGCTATCCATTTGCCATCAATCTGCTAGAAATTAGGGGAAGTCAAGACAAACATTTTCTTGATATATTCTTTGCGCCTAAACACAGCACATTTAAAATCGTGTGTGTCGAAATTAGCATCCAAATCGTCCTGTTTTCTTTCATTTCAGGTGGTGGCCATTTTGCTACTTGCTGTTGACTGAAATTACATCAAAGTGTCATAATTACCATCATATATTTTATTCAATTTACCTGTTAAAATGTCAAATATATCCAGATTCCCCTTTTGAAGCACTCTACCTCGAATTATCACAATTTTTCTCGACTGAGACTTCACACGTTACAACCGGCGGTTGAAAAAAGACTAAAAATGCATCATCTACTTCATTTATCCCATTTTCTTTTCAAGCTAACTAACTTCAGGTCAATCAGGAATCTTTTTTATCTCTAGTGACTGTTCACGTCGACTAACGCGAAGGCAAGGATGAACGTTACCATTGATGCAAATTCTAGTTTCATGTCGGCTTCAGGGCAGCGTTTGTGGCCCTACTGGCCTGGCTTCGCGAGGAACGGCAATTTGGAATCGGCTTCTAATCCACTGCTTTCTGCGAGCGTGTACTCGTCTCAAATAACACGCTGCTCCGGGATGCAATTAATTGCCACGATGTGGGAAATGGCTCTGATCCGTCCAGATCGCGGATTTAGGCGGTCCTCGCTACTTCCAGATCGCTGTGCTAAGAGCGCAGAGGCCAGCGGGCTTTAATAGAGATTTAGACGTGGGAGCGTCAAATAAATTCAAACGTTGATAATGAGGTCGGCAAGAACTATTTGAACTAATGTCGTGCGAGGAGAGGAAACAATGTTTTTTGAGGGCTAGGACAGCCTGTTTAGCATGTACACGTTCCCAAAATAGTTGATAATGAAAGGTTGTTATGGTTACAAAAGGTAATAGTAATAGGGACGTGACAAATGGCTGCCATCTTTGAATGTATAAGTAACGTGGAACGAGCGGTTTAAATACCCCGGATATCACGATAATGATGACCCATTGACATCTCAGAATTTACATTTTGGAATTTTTTTTAACTAAAACTAGTCAGCCAATCAAAAACGGGGGTTCTACCAGCAGAAGACAAAATGAAACTGTCAAGGATGACATTGAGAAATAAAGAAGTTATAATTAACTTGAAGGTGTTTGCCCAGATGGTTTTAAGGGTGATGCAACAACAAAAATTCTCCATTTGGCCACTTTTCCAGCACAAAAAATGTAATTTTTCTAGAACCTATCAGCAATTTTCAAAATTCTCAATGCGTTAGCTAAGAATAATTTAGCCATTCTGCATATTTCTGGGACATTTCGTAGTAATCAGTAGTAACATTGGGTAATAAATTGTGCCACAAACTGTGAGATTAATAATAATAATAAAATAAAAAACACAGTACCTGTTCAAGCTCCTCTATCTTGAAGTCTCTGTCCTGGAGGATCTCCAGCACCTTCCTGTCCCTTAGCTCACCTTTGTGCTTTTCCCTATAAATCAGATTGATGGAATATTTGCAGGATTGCAGATGAAGCATAAAGTCAACCAAGTTTTTTAAGTGAAAGTTGAGTTTCAAATTCAAAAGAGAAATGGTACAGTGGCCCTGTACCAAAACTAAGCAATTAAAAAAAATACAACAAAAATAAAAACCCACATTAGAACAGATAAAACATCTGCAAATAAGGAATTGCACACAAAAAAGAAACATAAAAAAATATTGGCCAACAAAAACACATTACAAAAAATGAAATGCGAACAGAAAACAAAAGAAAAATATCTGCAAACAAAAAATAAAAGCACATTAGAAGCACAACTGCTTCTTTTTAAATGTGTTTTTTTTTTGCCAAGATTTTTTACATATTTACTTTTTCTTTGCAATTCCTCATTTTCAGTTGTTTCATCATTTGTACGTGCATTTCTCTTTCGTTTGCTTAAATTTTTTTGTGACTTGCACTTCAGGGCCACTGTAGAAATTAATAAAAATGGTAAAATAAAGAAATAAACACTGAGTGGAACTAATAAGTCATGAAGCTCTAAGGAACATTACTAAATGACCTCTTCAGTCTACCAAAGGACAAGACAAAACCAGAGATAATTTTAAATACTGAATAGCGGACTTCTTCAAATGTCAAAAGATTCCACGCGTTTAAAGGGGAGGTCAACACAAAATGTTCACTTCAATAACATGCGATATGTGGCTGCACTAGTCTAAACACAGCATTCTGAGCAATTGTAAGGTCATTTTCGGGCACTTGGACGTGACAAAATGGCAGAAAAAAAGGTGGATTTTACTGCTGAATTCATTATCCCCAAAAAAATAAATAAATAAAATTAAAGAGTGTTTAGGCAAGTGGGGCCACATATAATATAAGAGCAGTTTTGGGTTGACTTCCCTTTTAAATGCACCTGAAAAACCATAAAGTTCCCAGATAGGTGCTGCTGTTTTGGCAAGCAACAGTACCAAAATGAGATCTTTCTCGATGAACACCGAGCCAATTAGTGTTCTTCCACTCTATTTTACTGTATGAAAAGATGAAGAAGCAAATGCGTAGCACCAGAGTGAACTTTCGTTCAGCCCTCGGCACATCTTTAATGGTGTGAACTTCCAGGGAGACAAAAACAGAGCAGCAATTGGGGACTGGTTTGTTTCAACTGCTCCAGGCCACCAGGGCCCTTCCTCCTCTTCCTCATCGCTCACTCCCTGCTACACCTCCCGTCTTCAAGGCCTTTCCTCTAGTCTCTTTGCCTCTTCTGATCAGTCTTCTCCCCAGACAGACACTGAAATAAGTATCTGGGGGGTCCCCGGGGTGGAAAGAGATGGAACGCAAGCTGCCCTAGCTACATCCGCTGCTGCGTTGGGGCTGCGCAACCAATCTCTCCGCAAAAAAAAAAAAAAAAAAATCCACACGGGGAGGAAAGAGGAGTTTTGAACGGAGGCTCCCGTCGGGAACCTGCGCTTGACTGGAGTCGACACAATTACCATGTCAATATCCTCCTGCGCATCAGGTGATACAGTACACACACTGCGATCTCGGGGTGGATGTTCCCCCGGCGGTCTCCACGGACCAGCGCACTTTGATGGGTTTCCTGTGGGGCTGTGAACTAACTGAAGAGGGTGTGGAGAAGGAACGGGAGGCACCTGAACTCTCTCGCTGCACTTATATGCCGTGTTTATTTTTTACTCTCCTGTCTGGAAACTGCTAACAACTCTCAGAGCATTGATGTTATATGTACTGTGCAAGCACGGTTATTTAGCCTGTGTTCATGCTTGCAATTTCTTTCAGCGAGCAAGACAAAATCACTCGCATAATACTGTACTGTATCTATTAACAAGTGTGTTAAGCAGATAGCCTAAGCGCAACAGCGGTAATATTTTGAAGTTGGCTAGCTTGGGTCCCTGTGACTCCGTTTTTATTGCTTCGCAAATCAGAAAGACCAATTGCCGATAAAAACATCATATCCAATAAACGGCCAATCATTTATGCCGTAATCACATGATGCAGCAAAAGTTTCTGGCATTAGCTCTCGCCGCCAACTACGTATGCAGTGCATGTGGTGCATTCAAACGCAGACAGAAAAACAGTCTGTCAATGCATTAAATGTTAATACCTGCAGAGTTTTTTACTAAGTTGTTTAGCACACACCAAGTTTAAGAGGACCTGATCGTGTGATAAACCGGAGAAATCGCACCACTTTTGTATTCATCCAACGGAAATTCTGCAGTAGCTCCAGCGACAAAAGCCGGTGAGGATGTCTTAACCCGTATTCAAACATCCCCTGATAAAGTGTTTCAACATGCTGCAGTGCAGAGGATTTCTCTTTAGGGATGAAAAATGTCAGTTTTCAAAAATAACAACCTGAAGAGTCAAGAGGTGCACGGTCTGCTTTATAGGCGGCATACTCACGACTTTCTGCGCCAGAAATTCCCATCCTTGGATCTTTCTGTCCGGGAACAAACCCAAAGACAGGCGCCTCCTATATCAGATTTCATTTATACACACGGGCATTGTCAAGAAAACTGTACATATTTTATCTTTTTGCGAACGTTCCCATGCCACTGATCTTCATGTGGCTTAGCCACTTGGTGAAAAAGGTCATATTCAATCTCAATTTATCCATTAAAGACGCGTGTTGGCAGGGGTCTTTCAACGGTCCACAACGGGAGCCGTGTAAAGAGTGTTTTCATTAAAAAGGTTTCCATGGCTGAACTGCGATGCAGAGGATAACGCGGCTTAAATCGGCATCTGCTGCAAATTCCGTCCTAACCCCAGTAGAACGGCCAAGGTGCCTTACCTCCGCCGAGCGACTTTCGCGCTTATCTGACCGCAGTGGAGAGGTTTAAAAAAAAATTTAAAAAAAGAAGAAGAAGAGGGAAAAATGTACAGCCATGGGGGTTTGTACTTACCGCTCAACAACCAGACTGACAGCCTGGGTCAAGTCTGGATGTTCCACTTGAAGTCGTTTCCACAGGGACCACACAAAGTCTTTATCAGCCTGAGAAAACATAAATTTACCATAAGTCGTTTGTAATTGACCTATATTCGTTGTTTTTAAAGGTGGTACTTCTATCGGGCACACCATGCGCCATGTTTGGTCACCCTGTCAGATATAGTGCTGGTAAAATATGAAAAGATGATTTTTTTTGTGTGTGTGTTTTTTTTGGCTAAATAAATAAAATGACAATTCAAGAATGTGTTGATTTACCTCTCATATATACAGTATGAAAAACCTACTGGCCTTGCATCTACAAAGTTCTGAACTTGTCTGATTCAATGCCATATTGGCCTCAGGGCCAACATGCAACCATTAAGTACTTGGGTTTGAATGTCTGGACTATGTAAAGAAGTAGAAATCTGTCTCTGGGGTTGAAAGAAGTCAGGTTGGACTTTGATTTATGAGTTTGTGAACAGGACTCGGAATGTGCGTATGGATTTTGATGGAGACGCCATGGTTTTCAGACATTTACGAGCGCTAAACTTTTGACTACAAAAAGCCAAAAGTTCTTAGCTATGCTAACTTCACCAGCAAATTAGCTAACACAGCTAATGGGCTAACTGGCTGTCATCCCAACGAAAGTGCTAATATAGCTAAGGTTAGCAAAATTAAATTCTCTTCCAACCAAGAGGAAAGCGTTGACAGCACGTTATAAAGCTAAATTTGTAAAAAAAATGATTGACGGCGCCATTGGACAGTAAAGAGTTAATAAAAGCACAGCAGGAGTGTTTGTTGTTTGAACTCTGACACTTATTAACATTAAGCAACATTTTCTTATTTCTCTGACTTAGCTCCAGTACCAACAGCAGCAAAACATGTCAGTTTTTTCTCCGTTAAAAAAAAACAAAAATGAAGAGGAATCGCTGATGGCATTAGCATAGCTGGGCAAAGAGGAGTCGATCAATAATTTAAGCCGCCTTGTACAAAATAATTTTTGATCGGCCCCAGTCAGTCATGAGCGGCTGTGAACGCAAGCGTCTGGGATGTGACCTTCTACTCAAGGGGAGCATGCATTGACACTTGTCATGATGCACTATTTATGACCAGCGGGGGCCCGGCATCCATTTTGATACGTGGCTCGCGAGTTTCTTCATTAATCAAGCACTCTCCAGATCTGTTTTTCCCAAAGTAAGCAGCCCCAAAGATACTCAAAACTGATGACAGAGTGAGTCATCTTCAAGTCGGCGAACCCGGCCGGCCCCTGACACATTTCCAATTCAAATTGTCTCTGGAGTTTTTGAAAGCTACATTTCGTTTAATGAGGGACATCTTTTAAAAAAAAAAAAAAAACCTACATTTCTGACATTAAAAGACAGAATTATACCAAATCGACTAGATATAAAATTATCTGATAAATTATGTTCACATCATCACAAGATAAAAGTCATCCCTCCCACCGGAATCCACTGGTCTCCAATTAGTACATGAATTTTAGCCCCCCATCTCAAAAGTGTCTAATCAATTATTTAGTAAAATGGCAGAGCGGACCTTGATGAGACCATGAGGAGAACATACAAAGTGGAAGGACTGTCAAGCTATGCTATCTGCGTGGAGACGAAGCGGAAGGGCTGCTGGAAATTCTGCCATGCGGCTAAAGTCGAGCAGCAGAGGAGAACTTGAAAACACGCGGGCCCTTTAGCCGCCATTAGCCGTTCGACAGCCGAGTGTTTGGTCAAGAAGACCCTCATCGGCGCGTGCTTAAACATGTGTTGAATGTGCGTTTGATGACTGAATGAATTATTCATTTTACATGTTAAGACACTGAAACACCACGGGCCAAACATAGCGGGGTGAGCCGCTGGAATCCAGCCACACATAATAATTCAATTAGCATCAGTCTAGCAGGAGCACTTGCTGGCTGACAGATGGGCGCCTTTGTAGTTAATGGCTGTCCCGGAGTACATCTTGCCAGAGACTTAAGACATCACTGATATTCAAATGGCAATATTTAAATGGTATACTACAGAATTAAAGCCTCCGCAATTAGATGGTCCGAAAGCGCTGCTGTCGCAATCCCAAGATGAGACCACCGAGGATGTTGTGCGTTTCGGGCAGCGCCGAGGACATCAGCGGGACTGTTGGAGGTTACATAATCTCATGGGATCTGTTCATTTGTGTCCACTGTAGTGGATGTTGGTTTTTGGTCTACTTTTTTGGTCTTTTGAATCTCTTTCTTATGTGTTTGGGTGGGATGCAATTTACTTTACTGTGTCGCTAAGATAAAATGGACATAAGAGTGGACACAAATTAATGGGCGGGTATATTTTATATTAGGACTGGGGGGGGAGTTGACCAAGTGGGGTGCGTCCGAGTTAAAATTAGGTCGTGATGCCGCCACCGTTGCAAGGCCCGACTTCAAAATAAACGCCACCTAAGGCATTTTTGTCAGTGCACTATTTTGTGTGTTGTTTTTTTTTAAGTTGGCCTATTTCTGTCAGAGAGTGGATGTAAAGACGCACGCAGGTTGACTTGCCAAAATGTACGCAAGTACACAACACCAGTGAGCGATAATGGTAGATGTTTAGAAAGTATTCACACTATACTTCCTAATACTGTAATTAAAACAATACTCAACTAAATGTGTAATTATTTATGCAAGCTTGACTGTGGATGAAGCTCTGCTTATGTTCTTCTTTCACTGACATTACTACATGTATTCCTGCAAGTATGATCCCTAAATCAGTGCAGGGAATATGGTAGTACAATGAAATTCCCCTTAAAGGGACACTGTGTTTTTCATTAAAGATATAAGACTTAAATGATTATAAATTGCAAATAAATGTGTTCTTAACGACCAACAGTATGTTTAAAATATGAATAATTGACTCTCGCGATGAAATGATCAATCCCTTGCAATCATGCAGTCAAATGTAGCACTTTAAAGTTTTTGCTTTTTATGTTATTTTATTTTGTCAGTGCATTATTATTTTGATGGCTCGTTAATGCAGTGCCTTCATGGAACGTATGTTGCAGGAAAAATTACCTGTAGTGCAACTACCTGGTGACTTTTGCAGTTGCAACAGTTCACGATATTAGGCACCACCTGGTGGCGAATGTGCACGGGGAAACTTTTCTCATGCACCCACTCGATGACTGAGAAGCTTCCCAATGATGCTCAGTGAGAACTTAGTGTTGATTTAAAGAACGACGTCAATGCATGTAAATAAATATCGTCACAAACTACGGATTCCGCATGAAACACATATATTCAGTTACTGTATATATGTTAAATATACTGTATATATTGTTGTTCATTTGCTGTTATATGCTATCGACTTATGGTGACAGGAAAAAGAAATCATTTCTTTCTTCGACAAGTAGGCAAATAACATGTGTACTCACTTTATGGGGCATTTTTTCCAAATAAAATACATGCATTGGCTCTATGAAAGTTGAGAGTTCTGCAACCTGTACGCGTAGTATTGTAGTATTTTGGAGACATACCTGACATTGCAGCAACTCCTCTGTTAAGCTTCTCACTTGCTCCTGCAGTTCCAAAACGCAAGGTGCGTCTGCGAACGACATCGTGGCTCCAGAAATGTAGTTTCACTCTTGTAATCGCACTTTTCACAATATTGCTACAACCAAGCTAGGCATGCTAAGCGTTAGCCAGCCGCGAACGTGGACTCGTTCGCTTCAAGTCTCTGCCATTGTTAAAAACTCCGCCTCGGATCAAAGTGTTTCAAACACATCGCGTTTGAAATTAGACATTATTGATCATGTCTGTTTCGATGCTCACGACGATTGTCAATAGCATCCGAAAGACTTTCTACTGTTGACGTTGTTTTTTTACGGCTTCCTCATTTCAAACTAGCCCGCTGTTGCGCAGCGACGTCATGACGAGACGACGTTTTACGACAGTTGAGTCAACATACGGCATTGAGAAAACCAGTGACAGAGACTGGGTTGATGGTTTTACAATAATGTGAGTTTTTTAAATGTCTTACTGCCAAAAAAGCACGCATTTCACAAGACCAAAAAATAAAAAATAGAACGCCCACTGCCCACTTTCCTATGATAATAATATTCAGTTTTATAGGCAGTCTACACCGCCTGTTTTTGTGCACATTTTAATGCTCTTATCTATTTTAGTGTGGTATTGCTTTCATTATCATTTTAAAATACATTTTTAACAGACAATTAACAAATAACAGACATGATTCCATAATTTTCACCATTCACTCCCAATTGCTTCAGAATTTGCATTTGAACAGGAACTATTATCCAAAAAAGAAGTTAAACGATTGATCGCTTTGAACCACAAAAAACATTTTTTGTTTACAATATAAATGTCACATCCCCAAGGAAAAAACACTAATTCTTTCCACAACTGAAGAAAATTCCTCCATCAAAAAGTACAGACATAGTAATATTAAAAAGGCAAAGATTTAAAGAAATATGACGGTTGCGCTATATGGATAGACATCTGTCTTGCATGACAACTCCATTTCATGTGGCTAATACGCTTCCCGTCTTAAGGTCAGGGTTCAAAGAAAATGAAGAAATATGACAAATAGTTTCTTTTCAGTCACATAAATGTTATTTCATCTGCTCCACTCAATGGACTTTGCATGTCTAGGCTGTTTTGTTGACCCAAGAACGCAGCCTGTCATTAGAATGCTCATTTGCGAAAACCCATTTTGGCGGCACTAAATTGCCGGATAATGTGCAACATCTGCCTGCGCCCTCCATTAGATACATAAACGGACACATGATTTATTTTTATATTCCCTCTCTGCCTTTGGTCACAGGAATTAATCACAATCACACATCAATGAAACAGCCTTGTTTCTGGCCGCAGACAATAATAAATTGGAACATTAGCCTGTACTGTCATTCTAACACTTTCTACAACCTCGTATGATTTCCACCAAGTTTGAACTACGCACGCACCTCGTATTTGCAGTGCAGGACAGATTAAAGCGCGTAAATGGGAAATCCAAGCAATCATTTATGTATATTAGCTAGGACATATTTCTTGAATTTAGGGTTAAAAGTATACGTTTTCAAAAACCCTCCAGCTTTGCCTCTGGCCTGGATGTATCAAACCCGCAATGACAGCTGAGCTGCTTTGATACGACCAATGGGAAAAAAAAAACAGTCTTTGTAATTCCGCAACAGTTAATATGATCATTTAAAAATATCAAATTTTTAGATACAATTTTCAAAAGTATCAAACTTAATGTCAGAGCATGCCTTGGAAAATGTTCATTCATCTAAGTCACAGGTGTCAAAGTCAAGGCCCGGGGGCCAGATCCGGCCCACCATCTCACTTTTTGTGGCCCGTGAAATGCTGATTTGACTTCAAGTTTCTGACTAAAATACCAAAATTGCAAGTTGTCTTTAAGTTTTAAAAATTTGGGGGAAGAAAAACAACAATTTTATTATACCCCAAATCGCTTTTAAACAGTTTTTGCCGACTTCTGATTTCAAATCTTGGTAAATGTGTGACCAACAAACTTAATATTTATTTGAAATCACGGTCATTTCGCCCCTCTGACAGAAGCTATAACTACAATGCGGCCCAAAATAAAAAATATGTTTGACACCACTGATCTAAGTCATTGTATTAAACTGATCGCATTGGGACGAATTAAAGTGTAGAATCTCTGACGTGGGAAAAAAATGCTGAAACACAATGAAGATCAGTAGTATTGACTTCATTCACATTATTAATATATTATTAACTTTAGTACTCTAGTCGTTGAATTTGGTAAAGTTATCAATTACCTCAGGAATTAATCATTTTTGAACCTAGTTCATTTGTATCAGCCATTTTTGGAGCCTCCATTAGTCAAACACTCCAAAAAAATGGGGGAGTAAAATACTAAAAAGTCAAACCTGTAATTTAATGCATGGATTCTTAAAAACGTAAAAATACGTCATTGGGATTGAATGAGTTCAAAATGTCACAGCCGAGCAGAGTTCCTGAAAAGTTTTGATTCCGCCGTATCATTCGCTCAACCGGCGGAGGATGGCAGCCACAGACGCAGTCATGCAAATGCGGGAGCAAGAAAAATCCCCAAAGTACCCGACGACAAGCTCCAACGCTGTGCTGACACACACAGGCAGGCGGCGTAAGGAGGAGAGGCACAAAACAGCACGCTCCGCCGAGAGTTGTACAAAGCGCGTCTCCGCCTGCTGCCTCAAGGTAAGTGGGGATACTGTCATGCATTAATGGCGTCTGCCGCTTTGATGCTGAACAACCTGAGAAGTGCGCTACATGACAAAAGGCGCTTCAAGTACCAAAGGAAGAGCCACTGCACAAATCACAAAGTGTTTAGTAGAACATCCGTCCCGCTGGGTGAAAATGAGACTTGAACTCACTTGAGTCGCAGCTGATGCCTTTATTTGCTAAATGGCTTTGTTCTTGTTTAACTTGATGTGATAAGACTGTATCAGACGTCATCGCTTCTCAACCGGAGATGTTTCAACAAGTGTGAGAAGATTCCAAAAAGGAATGTTCCACAGTCAAGTATTCCATTCCAAACTATCTCAGAGTTTTATTGGCTAAATTGGCTTTTTTTTTCTTTTTTTTTTTTTGGGCAGACTGGTTAGCAAAACCGCCTCACAGTTCAGAGTTCTCAGGTTCGATTCCGGCCATCCTGTGTAGAGTTTGCATGTTCTCCCCTTGCCCATTTTTCTCTGGGCACTCTAGTTTCCTTCCCACATTCCCTAAATAACGCATGGAAGGTATAATGGGCTCTCTAAATCTCTGAGTTTGTTATATTTACAGACAATGGTAAATGCAGCACCTGCAGCACCTCCGCTTGCTGCCTGGTGACAGCTGGAATAGGCGCCAGCAAGCCAGCGACCTCCGTGAGAATAAACGGCTAATGGAAATGGATGGATGGATTGATATTTTTTCAATAGTCTTGACATTCAAATCCAGGAATTTTTCAGATTTTTTTTTTTTTACCTACTACTGTTTTTTTGTTTTGTTTATTGCCTACTTTATTATTTGCTCGATTATGGAATGTAATCTGCTCGGGGAACTGATCATAATAAGGATTTCTTTGTGCGGTATTACTGCGCATATGACAATAAAACTCTTGAATCTTGAATTTTATGTGTAGTGCAATTACACATCGGCAGCACTAGGTGATGCAATGGTGTTTGAAAATGTACTGTTTTTGTTACAACATTTAAAAGCACTATATTAGATTTTCTGATAACTGATACCTGGGCATACCAGCCACTTCTACATTTTAGCATTTAGCATACCAGGACGTTTTACAGAAATACCAGGACTACGCAAGACCCCACTTATCACCCTCTCTTATTACATTTCCCTCTTGCAATCTGCAATATTTTGGATGCTCCAAATGTAAAGAAAAATTATAATTAGATTAAAAAACAAAAGGTACAAGTACCCGTTGTTGCCCGCTTCTGCTAGCCGCTAATGGAAGTGTTTACGTCTCACGGTGCGCATGAGACATGTGGTGCATTCAAATGCATTCAAACATTATAAATTAGGTCAATATTTATTTACTCATGTACTTATTACCTATTATTTAGTATGGAGGTTTGTATGAATTAATTAACAACGATCTGCTGTAATCCACTGACTAATTTACGTGGTAACAGTCGAAAACGGATGAGTACCGGCATTTTTTTCAGCCCCACTTAAAACACCTTTTAAAATGACAATCGACCAATCATGGCTCAGCTTGCAAATGGCACATTCAGAAAGGGATTCTTTTTTTTTTTTTTTTGCTTCCCAAAGCAGCATTTACACAGAAAAAAAACGTAATAATATATTGCATATTATTATTGACTCCCTTCTCCAGTAGTTTCTGATCAAACGTGATCAGGAATATTGCAGTATTACTATTCATGAAGTAAAATGTGAAATGATGGATAACAATAACATCCTTCTTTCCATTGGATTAAATCACGTAATCTTCTCCCGCTATGCAGCCAGAAGACATCAAAACAAGTTTACCCAACTCTCCACTAACACTACTCTCTTCTACTGTTGCTATCATGTGCATATCTGGAATCATGTGATGATTTTCCCCCCGTGGTCATGCCTTAACCACAGGCCCGGCGAAGTGGCATGGACCATTATTTAACTGATGACCTTCTGGTCCTCGCCCTAGAACCATCATAAAAGAATAATTGATCCGCTTTCAGGCCACCTCCTGAAGGCAGACGCACAATATGTACAACATATAATATACGTACATGTCACCGACGCATCAGCGGTCCCGTGCATCTCATCCGCTAGAACATCTCAAAGTGTGGGAACGAGATTTGAACATTTCCCAGGGGATCTTGTCCTTTACTTGCTAAAAGGGTAAATGGCACTGTTGAGGTTTGTGTTTAAAGTTCTTATTTCCCCCGAGGGAAGGAAGGAAAGACCAAGGACTTGGGACATTGATTGCCCACTGTAAAGGTTGCCCTCGTGAAAAACAGCTTCAGCAGGAGCAAAGTGAGCCCAGCACCTGTGTCTGTCTCCCTTTTTGCTAGTTTGGACGGATAAAGAATGTTTCAAAAAGTTTCGTTTGATTGCTCATTTCCACTTTGAAGTTTTGCCGCCGATCGTTACACATTTTCACACTGATTAGATAAACAAAACTGTATTTTGGGGTGGGGCTAAAACAGTAGTTTAAAGTTGGAACAATATTAAAATGTGAAATGATTGAGATTCATGGCAACACCATTAGTTAGCACAAAGAAAATTGAGTCAGTGAGATTTTTTTTTTTTGCGAAATTTGTCCAATAAAATAACGTCTAATACAAATTAGATTATATTGAATGGCTAGCCAATTTTCACATTTTTTTTTAAACCAAGTAAAACATTTGTACAATGACCAAGTTTTATCTTTTTTTTTGACAGTCAACATTTGTTTTTATTTAAATATAAATAGAGATTTTGGACAACTCCCTATAAATTTTGGTCAATGAGACAAAGTGACATCAGAAACAACACATTTGAGTAAGCCTGATTCGTTAAAAAGTGATCAGTAGGAACAGCAACTATGGCAGGCTGTTTAAACTGCTGACTATAAAGAATATTAGCGATAAAAATTGTAAAAGTAAACAGTATTCTTTTTAACATTAACAAAAAATAGCATTGTAAAAAAACGTTCATAAACTGTTAACTACTTTTTTACAGCACTTATACAGGTTAGTCTGAAACTGAAAGAAAAAATGCATCAAAGTGACCAAATTAAAAAAAAAAAAAAACATAACAATCCTTATTTCATTACAACTAAACTTCACATGGTAAAAACAAAACATTTTCTTTTGGGTGCTTCAAGCCATTGTCAACTTCAAACATTCAGCATGTGCCAGTTATACATGAACTCATGCTGGTAACGCTACTAGCTAATGCTAATACATGCTAACACAGAACCTCCGCCTCTTTTGAAAACAATGTCTCCTCTCCCACTTTTAATTGTACGCGAGTAAAATTTCAACTCGGCCATTTTGGTCACTTATTTCCACCGGAAAATCCTGCGATTCTAACAAAGCCGTGTTCTTTGTATACCTCGAGTATCTGAGGAACGGCTAACCGGCTAAAGTGACCTTTCCAGACTTTTTACAGCATGCGCCGCTGTCATGAGTGACTGGAACTTAATGAAGAGGTGAACCTCAGTGGGTTTGACTCCTGATGTACAGGGGCACTCGCTGATGGCTGTCCCAGGAGGTGGCAGGTTCAATAGCTCATTATCATTACCATCATTTAGACCTGCTGCTTGAGTAATGAACAGTGGGGGGACTTGTCACCGCAACAAATACACACACGCGATGCTCACTTTTTGCATTAGCTCACTGTTCAAACGGGCCAAGAGCAGCACATAAGGATTTATTGTTATTATGACAGAGTTACGATCTAAAAATGATCTTCCCGTGAAATTTGAGTTTCAGAGGATTTTTTTGTTCCATGTTCGGCCTAAATGAGGTAATCAGATGGCCGCGTTGATAAATAGCAAGGAAGACAGGCTGTTTGTTTTATTTTTGCCTGAAACTAGAGGATTTCACTAGTACAGAGTTTTAGAAAGAAAAACATAGGACATTTTAATCTGAAACTTAATCTCAGCCTGAAATTCACACTGTTACAAATATCGCCTTGAAAGTTTTTATTTTGGCGGGTGAAATCTTTATCACTGAAGACGTTTGGTTTCTTGTCAGTAAATGATTATTAATTCAAAGTGTATGTAGTTTGTTGGGATGGGAACAGACAAAAGTGCGGTTTGTTTCTTTTTTTGATCCTCGCAAAACTTCAAAGATCAAATGGAATGGAAAAAAATGTATTTTACAAAAATATAATTGTAAGGATGAGAAGGCTATGACAAAAGAGGCAAAATCGTACAAAGAAAAATACATTTCATGTGAATACAGTCAGATTGTTAGGGGGCTAATTACCTTATATTTCGGACTATAAGTCACAACTTTTTTCTCGTGATTTGAGCTCTGCGATTTAAAGTCCAGTGTGGCTGATGTGTGTTTTTTTTCTAGCCACCAGGGGGCAATCTACTGCTCAAGCAAATGTGTGTATCTGTTCCAGGTGTTAATTTATGGAACAACTATGAAATAGATATAGATATAGAGATATTTACATACTGATGGTGCAAGTGTACCTAATACTGCGACCCACGCGTTGATTTCCACACTATGTGGTGCATGTGGGCTTTGGCTCATATAGAAGTACGTAATATCTCGTTTAATTAGCAAAGCCAAGCGCTCGGACTAACAGGCATATGGTCTTCTTTCTCCCACGGCCACGGCCAAGCTATGAATATGCATAGCATGGGACCTGGGTAGCTTGTTATCCGCAAATGAATTCAACACAGGACTAATCCCAGGCCAATAATTTACCCCTTGACCAAACATGCAAGTGGGGCTTCCGGATGCTTGACTTGCTTGTAACGGCTACCTTGGGATTGAGCTGTCTGCGTCCACCTTTTTCCGCCCGTTCAGGACAATCGATTTGGATTTTGGGTGCTAACCAAAACAGCAGCACCGTGGAGGTGGTGCCCCTGCACCTTCACGTTTCTGATTTTCTACTATGTCTTGTTCAATAATAAGAAATCAACGTAACGGGGAAGGTATCAGGTAACAGTGTTGCGAATCTGTGCTAATGCTAGCTTTCTCTCAGGAGTAGAAATCATATGCATAAGAGGGTTGCGTGAGGTAGAGTGAGACATTCAAGTCCAAAATTTCATGTGATTCACTGCTTTCTTCTCCTTCAACCATGCTAAAAGCTTATGGTAACCGTGTTGCATGCATGCTGTGGGACATACGTTCCATGAATAATAATTATATCAGATGTTATGTTAATTAAAGCAAATGTTCCCTGCAGTTGCAAGAAACAGCAACGAAATACATTGGGCCTAAGGACAAGTTTATTTAGGATTATTCAAAATTTGATGTGTGATTGTAAACTATTCTCTCTCTCTCTCTCTCTCTCTCTCTGTATATATATATATATATATATATATATATATATATATATATATATATATATATATATATATATATATATATATATCGAATGAAAATGCAATGAACAACTAAAGAAAGTTACAAAGTAGTCAAAAGTCATCATAAAGAAATGTAAACTGTATTTACATACACACATTTGAAAATGGAGAAGAGGAAGTATAAACTTATCAGGTCCTAGCGCTTTAATCTCCCTCAAATAATCATGACATTAAATATTTCATGCTGTATTTTTTTCATTTCAGAATTTATTTTATGCCAATAATATTAAAGATTATTATAGTGATTATTAATATACAAATGTCTCTTTTGTCAAATTGTCACTTTTATTGGTTACCTTTATTCTACTTTCATTATTTCATTTAGTCTTTTTTCAGGTTTTACTTTGATCTACTTTATGATTTTACATACTCAGTAATGTTTAATCAATTGACTGCTAGTGTCTTGACTCTAGTTACTTATTATGTTACCATCTATTTTCATGAATGTGTTTTGTTTCATAACAATGCCAGCATAATAATAATAATAATAATAATAATAATAATAATAATAATAATAATAATAATAATAATAATAATAATAATAATAATACATTCATGATAGTAATAACAATAATAACCAGCTCTTCCTCTTTCCTATATTTTTCAAAAATAAATATTAAAGTCACGGTAAAAACAGACAAAAACAACAACAGAAACTAATGATTCATCTATCCATTTTCTATAGCCGCTTAACCACAGTGGGGACAGCACTAATATGCAAATATATATTTTTATGCATCCTTTTTTTTTGGTGTATGAATACGCCACACTTTCGTGCCACAAAATCAACTCATCATCAAACAAGCAAGTAAGTCACGCAAGGAAGCGCAAAGAATCTTGCAGACACCTTCCTGCAGCGCTGCGCAGGCGGATAACCATCCAGGGGAGTGCTTGTGCGTGCGTGGGGGCCCGGGAGGCGTTTTTTTTCTCCCTTTTTTCTCCTTGCTTTTTCTCAAGGTAGGACAGACACTTTCGGCTTGTAGGGCAAACTGGAAGAAAAAAAAAGACGAGGAAAAAGAAGGCGACGTCGTGATTGCGCGTCAACGTGAGATTTTGGCGAATCTGCGGGACGCGTGAGTTAGTTGCGAACAGACGACCCTCCAACCCACAAGCCGGGTTCGAAGACCCCCCCAGCAAAAGAATCGTATCAACTTCAAGTTTTGTAATCGAGCGCCGATTCTCCGGCAAGCGGCGTGCAAACAGCGACGAGGAGAAAGTTCCCCGCTTGAGGGCGAAAGCAGACTTTTGGTGTGCTGGAGGAGGCAAAGTTTGCCAACGTGCCAAAGGAGTTCGTCGTTTCTGTCAGATGCGACATGCAGCCATGGTAATGACAATTTTTCTTCCGCTATTAAGCTTATTATAGGTAGAAAACAGCGAATCATGAGTTGAAGCTAGGTTTTACTTGCTTTACTGTGTGGTACGTGAACGCATCAGAGCAGATGAAAAGTGGTCATGCGTGTATCATTTTGAGCGCCTTTTATTTACAATAACATTTATTAATGACGCTTGGCAATATACAAACAAATCACACAACAATACACATGAATAATTTCTATGCATACTTTAAAACGTAAAAAAAAAAAACACCGCCATAAAAATAACAAAAGTAACAACTAACGGCATATAATTCACTTTTAACCACCTGCAGAGTGATTTATTAACGTTTAACGCATTTCTACTTTAACGTCACTGTCGAGCATTACAAATTTATTTTGTTGCAATTCCTTTCCAATTTCCTTTGGGGAACTTCCCGAAACAGCACCTTCTGATGTGGTTGTTCATTATGGCATTAAAAAAAAAAAGACACACACAAGAAAAAAACAATGGAATAAAAGTTGTCCTCTCATCAGAATTATAAAGACAAACCAAATGTAACACACATACCAATGCCATGTCCATGTCATACAGTTTAGCGGACAACGAAGAAGAAGGAGAGAGCAGAAATAACGAAACGGTGCCAGATGAATGACCCCCACTTTAAAAGCGCCGCCAAACTACCTTCACACATTCATCAATGAGTGTGTGTGTTGCGCAGGATTTTTGGCCTGACCTGTGTGAGTGTGTATGTGTGTGTCGAGGATGCTTGTGAAGAATTCCAATTTACATTCCAGGGGTGTCATTTCATGACTTTTATCTTTGTGCTCCTCTTTTCACTGCCCGTGCAGAAGACATGTTTCTATGTGTGTGTTCCTGTATGGCTTTACTTGTGAGGAGCGATTTGGGTTTTCTACCGCCATAGTGAGGACATTTTAGAGAAGCGAGGACATTTTGTGAAGTTTAACTAGCATCACAGCATATCACAGCAATAAACAGTTACACCCCCATTGGCTGTTATCAGAGCAGGGGTGGCATCAGAGAAATCTAATTGGCCATCACATTACTTATTTTTTTCTTGCCCAATCAGGTTAATGTTTGGATTGAGAAAAGTATCATCATTTTGGATGATAAAATACAACTTTTTTCTCATGATTTGAGCCTTGCAGGGTTGTTTTTTTTTTGTTAGCCACTAGGGGGCAATCCTCTGGTAAAGCGTGTGTATTTGTTATGGATGTCAATTTGAAATAAAACAATCATTGTGCCATTATGTTACAAATGATGGAAATTCCTTTGATTTTCTTATTATACAATAAAAGAATCAACAGGGAAAACACAATAGGGAGCTGAAATTTCCAACAGATGATTAAAACATGTACAATTTCAAAATACAATGATTCTAACATTTCTACGCAATTGCAGCTGGACATGTGAGATTTTGTGCACAAAAATAATCATTGTCCAAATTTTGGACCATATAAAACCATGATTACAATTTTTGAGATGCATTTTATGACAGAATTTCCTGCTATTTTTGCAACATTCCTTTGAGTGGTGGTCAAACTATGTCAAAATACAGAAAATTCTTTCTTGACATGTGTTTCACCTCAAGACTATAGGTGGCGGTAAAGACCAGTTAATGGCTATGTCTTGTGACAGACCATAGCATTTTTCAATTTTTTTGTCGGTGTAAATAAATTCAACCTTCATACGTATGGATAGAACTGATGCCATTTAACAAGGAGTGGTTGAAGGAAAAAAAAATATTCGTAAAAACCTTAATGCCTATAAAAGCATTTACAAAATTAGGGACAAATTGCAATGTGTGTAGTTTGCAAAGTGTAAGCACAAAGGTTAAATAGAACTGAAAAGATGTGAATCAATGGCTGTGTTCAAAGAGTTTTGAAAATATAGTATTAAAAATATAAAAAAATATAAAAATAAGATGAATAAGATGAAAAACATGTAATGTTACATCTTATATGAAAATATGTTGGTGCTAAACAGTCTGTAGAAGATTGGATGTTGCTTTAAACAGGCTGTTAAAATAAGATTAAAAAAAAAAAAGTCCATATACCATCCATCCATCCATTATCGATAGCCGCTTATCCTCACAAGGTTCGCAGGCTTGCTGGTGCCTATCCCAGCTGACTATGGGCAGAAAACCCACGCAGGCTAGGGGAGAACATGCAAACTCCACACAGATAGGCCTCAGCCTCCATCTACTATCTTTCCGCCTAAATATCTGACGTCACTTGCGGCTTACAGTCCGCTTCAGCGTATCCATGCCGAAAAATTCGATATTTGCTCAATTTTTTCTGCTACGATTTTTAAACCGTTGCTGTTTATACTCCGAAATTAATGGTAACACTGTTAATTTTTTGTTGAGAAACAGCCCGCGCAGCATATCAACATCTCAGGCAACGTTGCTATCAATGCTTCCTTCAGCCAATCACGTGGTGCCGTGAGGTGGAAGGCAAAAAAAAAAAAAAAAAAAAAAAAAGCTGAGGTTGTCAGCTCGGTCGTGATTCCTGCGGTACTTGGGGAATCATGAGAGGGGAGAGAAGTGTGTGCGCCGAGCCGCCGGTTAGTCGGTTCAATAATCTCCCGGACAGGTGGGCCGGTGAAGACCCTCTCCGCCGCTGCCCCTTAGAGAGGCTGCTAATGAAGAGAAAGGCTGCTTAGAAGTGCTCCGCTCCGACCCCATCAACCCTACCCTGTACCCCCTGCTGGCTTTTTCTGATTACTACCCAAGACCAAAGCACTCCATCTTCTCCATTGCGCCGACTGCCACGTCCCCTTTTTCTCTCGATTTGAAATCAAACGATATTGAAAGACTGATTTTAATCCAACAGTTTATTTTCAGTGGTTCTCAAACGGGGGTACGAGTAAACCGCGGTTTCAAAAAGGCACGTAAGGGTGTGTGAGAATTGAACAGGGAACGGGCCATTTTTCTTTTCAACTTAAGAGCAAAGTAATGGGAACATGAAGCAAATAATTGGTCATTGTTAAAGTGATTCTTTTGCAATGCTGTTGTGTGCCTTTTTTGTTGAGTTTTAAACTGATGTAAATTGTCATGGTGATTAATGATTTTCTGAACATTTTTCCCAGACGAGCCAGAAATAAAGTTTAGATTTGCTGAATAAAAAACACCTTGAGATACGGACATAAATGTAGTTCTAGAATGAACTAAATCATACATGGATGACACAGCATTGTTTTGTTTTGTTTTTTAACGATAAATACTTGGATACTCAATTAAATTTGTTTTCAAGTTAAGAGCAAATGAAATGGAACACACACACCATTGGCATGGAAAAGCACTTAAGGGTATGTGAGGTTTTAACACGGTTTTTGCATATCATTACATAATAATATGAGGAACAGTGAAAAAATTACCGTATTTTCCACACTATAAGGCGCACCGGACTATAAGGCGCACCCTCAATGAATGGCAAATTTTAAAACTTTTTCCATATATAAGGCGCACCGGATTATAAGGCGCACCCTCAATTAATGACATATTTTAAAACTTTTTCAATCACAATATAGTAATACTCAAAGTAATAACAATAATAACTCAAATAATAAACTCTCACTAGCATAATAAGTCAATGTCATTATGACAACATTGTGTAGCTGTAAACACACAAAAGAAACAGGTAAAGCTTACTTTATCACTTCATTCCCCACCTACCAATCACAATCTCAATATTGATCCATATATAAGGCGCACCTGATTATAAGGCTCACCATCAGCTTTTTAAAAAAAATTAAGGCGTTTAGGTACTCCTTATAGTGCGGAAAATACGGTACATTAAAAGACTGTTTCAATCTTGTTTTGTTGATTTAAAAACAGTTTCTGGATTAATTTTATAAAATCGACTTTCTTTCACAAAAACTCACGGTTTTTGGGCATTGTCCCAGTATAAATTGATCAAAATTGGAGCACATATAGCATATCAATATTTCAAATAGGTTGTTATGAAAATCTTAATTGTAAAAAATACATTTATAACTGAAATGCAGAGGTAGAAACTGAAGAATTGACATGGCGATTATGTATTTTTATTTGTTGTCTCCCAAAAATGAAAACTCCTGGTTTACGCGCCGTATAAGGCGCACCGGATTATAAGGCGCACTGTCACCTTTTAAGAAAATTGAAGGCTTTTAGTGCGCCTTATAGTGCGGAAAATACGTGCGATTGGGGAGATAATCACAAAGTGGCCTCCATGTTTATCCATCCTCCACGAAGCTCCGCTGCGAAGTTCAAACCTCAGCGATGCACTGCTGAATACAAACTATGCGAGACACGCGGGGAAGGAAGACGGGGAAAAAAAAAAAAAAAAAAGACATTTTTTTTAGCGGAACTTTATCCAGACAGTGATTTGAAAGCAACATTCTTGCGGCGTATTTCTCCATCCAGGGGAGGGGTCGCCGCTGCGGCCTTTTGGCCCCGGTAATGTCTCAGGTGGCCCCACGGTGCATCTTGGCCGCGACAGACGAGGTAATATTGTGAAAAGGGAGCGGAGCGGTTCGAGGGTCACACACCTGTGGAGGCTGGAGATGGAAAAAAAAAAAAGTTGCAACGAGACACCGGGCTGCAGCGGAGGCGGAGTACTTAAAACAAATTGCACGGCCGGGTTCCTAATTTTAAGAAAGCAGGGGGCGAGACGTTAATAATCCGAAACAATAAACACCTAATAGATATAATTAGACGTCTCGCTGCCTCGGCGGCAACGGCGTAAGAAATTGAATCCTCGCGCCTCGCTTAGATTTTAATTTCCTGCGAATACATTTTAAAAGTCCCGGCTACCTTAAATAAACAATGGATGCTGATCAACGGGCTTAAACGGCTGTTATGACAGGAGCATTTAGCGTGTTTTTACTCGAGCCTTATCACATAGATTTCTGTCTGCGGGAGTTTAAACGCGCTAAAAGATAGCCTTTGCCTCTTACCGATGGCTGTCTTTAATCAGATTACCATCGAGAAAGACCGCAAGATGTGTTTAAGGTGTAACCGAAAACTTGTACTTACAAGCGCTCCCCCCCGCCGCCGTTTTTCAAGGCTTCGGATGAAATGCTAAGCTAAATACGAAAGGGTGGAATAGAAGGAAAAAATAGGCCAACGCGCGTGGTGTGAGACAGGGAGACAACGAAAAACTTGGGAGACGCAAGACTTTGAGCGCCATAGACGTAGAAAGACGTCGTCGGTGACACTTATTTTGTAAATGCTTTTAATGGCATAATAATGAAAGTTATTTATCAATATGGTTTTCCATTCAAAACTCATTGTTCAGTGGAATCAGTTCAATCCATACATATTGGGTTAAATTTATCAACAACCAGAAAAAATTGATAACTTATGGTCGATCTTTGTTGGCTGTTAAGTGACGACGGCACTTTAACTGGTCTCTACCGCCACCTACTGTCTTGAGGTAAAACACAAGTCAAAGAATTTCCTGTTTCCTGACACAGTTTGACCGCCGCTCAACGAAATGTTGCAAAAATCGCAGAAAAATCAATGTCATAAATCCTATTGAAATGCATCTAAAAAATTGTAACTAGAATGGTTTTATATGGTCCAAAATTTGGACAGTGATCATTCATGTCCACAAAATCTCGCACGTCCAGCTGCAATCACATAGAACTGTCAGGATCATTGCATTTTGAATTTTTTTCCCATTGATTCTTTTCTGTTATCATAATAAAAAAAAAATCAAAGAAATTTCCATTATTTGCATTGTGTTTGGTTTAAGACATAGCCATTAACTGGTCTCTACTGCCACCTACTGTCTTGAGGTAAAACACAAGTCAACAAAGAATTTCCTGTTTCCTGACATAGTTTGACCGCCGCTCAACGAAATGTTGCAAAAATCGCAGAAAAATCAATGTCATAAATCTTATTAAAATGCATCTAAAAAAATGTAACTAGAATGGTTTTATATGGTCCAAAATTTGGACAGTGATCATTCATGTCCACAAAATCTCGCACGTTCAGCTGCAATCACATAGAACTGTCAGAATCATTGCATTCTGAAATTTTACATTTTACATGTTTTTCCCATTGATTATTTTCCGATATCATAATAAAAAAAAAAAAATCAAAGGAATTTCCATTATTTGTAACATGCCACAAGGGTTAAAATGATATATAATGTGGTGGTAGCCAAAGAAGAAAAAAAAAAAGCAATTTTAATGTAGACCAGTGTGTCCTTTTTTCACATAATGATGTCTCCATGTGAGATTGGTATAGAATACTCACTTACATCCACAACGGCGGAGTCCGCATTTGTTTGAATATGCCTGTTCGTACATATCAATGACATGACTAAAACATGGTTTAACCTGCCCCTGCGCACACTAAACGGTTTATATATCCATTCATAACCATTTTCTAGAGCCATTTATCCTTACAAGATTCGCAGGCCTGCTGGTGCCTATCCCAGCTGAATATTGCCAGTATGCGTGGAATACCCTGAACTCCTTGCCAGCCAATCACAGGGCACACAGGGACGAACAACCATTCACGCACCCAATCACACTTAAGGACAATTTAGTCTGTCCAATATACCTGCACATATATATATATATATATATATATATATATATATATATATATATATATATATATATATATTATATATATATTTATATATATATTTATATATATGTGTGTATGTATATATGAACTGTGGATTCTGCACCTAATTAACAAAAACAAAAAGACATTACCGTGTGGCAAGAGTCCAGTCGGTAGTAAAATTGCATTTCAATGGTAATCCATACGTTGCTGAACAGACCATAATTCAAAGTGAGGCTCCGGAAGGAGCCGCCTCCCAAACGGGAGTGAAACGGTTCATCTGGGACATTTGCGCTTACGTGCTGTCATTTATCGTTTACGGCTCCCTCTCGCAATAAACGCCGTTCGCTGGAAACTCCCAACAACATTGTTTTTTTTTGTTGTTGTTTTTTTTTCTTTAAGTGACTTCAGATGACTTTCTTCGCACACTTTATACGTTTGCGCTTCCAAGTCTTTGAAACCAAGGCGCGGCGGAAAAAAAGATCACCTCGGGCCACGCGGGGGTGATTTGATTAAAAGAGAATCATTTGCCCCGGAGGTGTCTTTTCTGTTCCCTGCCGAAAAGCTGGCGTGAGAAATGTGATATGACAAGATAAGTGGTGGCTCATGAAAAATTCCTGAGGACCGAGACGTAGCATGTTGACTTTGGAATGGGTGGCGTGGAGGAGCTCTACCCGACAAAAGTTACTTTTCCTGCAAAGTGGCTCACTCCAGAATGTTCTCATTTAGAACCTGTTTATATACCAAGCAAAAGTCTGGATAAAGTGTACACCCCCTCGCCCTCCACTGTATTCCATTCCGGATTTTCTCTCCTCCCATGTCCACCAATAATACTGTTATTGGCCACCGTGTCTTTAAATAAATCAATAGAGTGGTAGGGTGACATGCGCGGTATTGCGTTGTTTCATTTTGGTGAGAGAAGTGGGTTAAACCCTTGACGGGGCGCCAGCCAATCGCAGAGCATGTATTGGGTTATTCATTTTATTCCCAAAGTGGGTCAGGATGAGTAACCTACACAAGAGGCAACAAAACAAGGCTCGTGTGGGTTACTCATTTCTTTTGAGTGAAAAGGAATGACTCGCAAATACACCTCACCCTAAACCCTAACCATAACCCGGGGAATAACCCTAAACTCTAACCCTAAGCCTAACCCTAACCCTATGTACGTACTGGAAGACAAAAAGTTGGGTCAAAAATAACCCAAAATGAGGCCTAAACCTATTGGGTTATTCATTTTTACCTCAAATCGGGGGGAGTACCCTAACATTATTAATACCTATACTATAACAAACATTTAGGTAAAAAATAATCGGGTTATTGACTTTTACCTCAAATGGGGGGTAGTAATCCGAACCTTTTTAGTACCTACACTATAACAAACAAATAAAAATATCCCAAAAGGTTTTCTAAACCTATTTGGTTATTTACTTTGACCTAAATGTTTGAGGATCAATGAATGACCCACAAAATTACCGTAAATACCGTAATTGGGTTATTCATTACAACCCGATCGTTCGAGCAAGAATGATTGACTCACAAGAGATACAAAATATTACATGGTGCAAACTAACCCAAACCCAAAAGGTTTTCTTAACCTATTTGGTTATTTACTTTGACCTAAATGTTTGAGGATCAATGAATGACCCACAAAACTACCGTAAATACCGTAATTGGGTTATTCATTACAACCCGATCGTTAGAGCAAGAATGATTGACTCACAAGAGATACAAAATATTACATGGTGCAAACTAACCCAAACCCAAAAGGTTTTCTTAACCTATTTGGTTATTTACTTTGACCTAAATGTTTGAGGATCAATGAATGACCCACAAAATTACCGTAAATACCGTAATTGGGTTATTCATTACAACCCGGTCGTTCGAGCAAGAATGATTGACTCACAAGAGATACAAAATATTACATGGTGCAAACTACTCAATTATTTGGACACAAAAAAGGAAAACCCCACAAAATAACACATTTTTGGATAGTTATTCAATTCATGTCTCATACTCTAAAAACAGCAAGTTGACCTCCAGACAACTCCTTCAACCCCTTCCCAAGGTCAAGATGAGTCAAAATTCAAACCCAGGACCAAAATACTGGACTGATTTTTTTTTCCGGTTTTTTTTTTTTCCGATTTATAAAATCGTGTGGACATACATAAGAAAATAATATGATAATGCTTGTCTAATCCAGGAAGCCCCTGAATTTAAATGCTAAACAGGCCGAGAAACACATTCATCTTCTTTCTTTCGAGGTTCACGCTGACAATGATTTGACCTCCGTCGCGGCAATCGTAATATTTTTTTCAACGCTCTTTCAACTTTGCTGAAGACTCCCAGCTCAAAATTCGATTCCAGCTGAATCGGGGCAGGAAGTCATCACTTTGTGTGGCATTTTCAATAGTGGCTTCATTTTCTGTCTATTCAGGCCAAAAATAGATAAATAAATAAAAATAGAAGTATAAGACTGGTGCCCGCCGTCAAAATAATGCCTTGGTGGCATTATACGACCTCGATGCTTTTAAGCCACTTACAGGCCACTCTTTGACATTCCATTTCAAACCCCGGACACTTTCTGGAACACACTGAGAATTTTGTGCCAAGGGCTGTGCAGAGTTATTAGACGGGAATTTCCATACATGGAGTGTGATACGATTGAAGGATGGGTTTTGTGTATATTTATATATATATATATATATATATATATATATATATATATATATATATATATATATATATATATATATATATATATATATATAAATTAGGACAGACTGAATATTAGCAGTCTGAAAGGTTGTTCAATAAACATGCTAATTATAGTTCAACAGTGTTGTTTTTGTTTTTTCTTTAGGTTTGACACCAATATCAGTTATTTATCAGCTTCTTTGAATACTAACATTCCCTCTTGATCTCGTGTGTGGGTGTATTAGTGCATTTTTTAGTGTATTTTATATATATATATATATATATATATATATATATATATATATATATATATATATTAGGATAGACTGATTATTAGCAATCTGAAAGGTTGTTCAATAAACATGCTAATTATAGTTCAACAGAGTTGTTTTTGGTTTTTTTCTTTAGCTTTGACACCAATATCGGTTATTAATCTGCTTGTTTGAATACTAACATTCTGTATTGATCTTGTGTGTGTGTGTATTAGTGTATTTTACATATACATACATACATACATACATACATACATACATATATATATATATATATATATATATATATATATATATATATATATATATATATATATATATATATATACATACATACATACATACATACATACATATATATATATATATATATATATATATATATATATATATACATATATATATACATATATATATACATATATATATATATATATATATATATATATATATATATATATATATATATATATATATATATATATATATATATATATGTGGCTGAATGAATACACGCAATGTTGTGGCGTCAGCGATGTTTTCAGAGCCGCAGGGGGAATTCTGCTGACAGGTAGCGTGTCGGCCGGTGGGGGGACAGTGGCGCTTTTGAGGAGGACACAAGAGACAAGTCTCCCTGAGCGGCAGGCAGGATGAAATAGGGCCTCTTTCATGTGACTCTGCATTCCGCCAGGGCAGGCGCAGGCACAAGACGGAACATGCGTCTGAGGTGAACCCCGCCCTCCACCCCCTCGTCGCTCTGCCGCGTGACCTTAACGTTTATCAAAGGACCTGCCGGAATTCTTTCTGGCCATCTGTGTCAACGTAAATGGCATGGCATGCACACATCTGCTTTGTGCATTAAGCGTCCTCATGAGCTTTAGCAGGAAGATGTTCGGAAAATTTTAGTGAGGCATCGTGTTTATTTGTGGACTTTTAGCCCGCAACACTGTAAAGACCGTGGATGAGATATAAGGAAAAACATTGTCATTTACACCAGTTTCTTTTTTTAAGACTGCAGTATAGGGCAAGATTACAGCCTGGGGGCCATGTGCGACCCGTTAAGATTTTTAGGTAGCCAAACTACTCGTGCTTAACCCTTGTGCGCGCACCTAGCAAACTATTCATGTGACATAGTTTACCCCTAATTTTGGAAATGCTTTTACTAAATTTGTAAACACACAAAAAAATTGTATGGTATGTCTTTGTAGCCTCTGAAGTGATGATGACATTATAAGACGTCGCCATTAACTGGTCTCTACCGCCACCTACTGCCTTGAGGTGAAACACAAGTCAAAGCATTTTCTGTTTGCTGACATAGTTTGACCGCCGCGCTACTAAATGTTGCAAAAATCGCAGGAAAATCAATGTCATAAATCCTATTAAAATGCATCTCAAAAATTGTAGTTAGAATGGTTTTATATGGTCCAAAATTTGGATAGTGATGATTTCTGTCCAAAAACTCTCGCACAACCTGCAATCACATAGAAATGTCAGAATCATTGCATTTGGAAATTTTGCATGTTTTTGTCATCTGCTGGAAATTTAATTCCCTGGTGTTTTTTAACATAAAAAAATATGTAAAATATATAAAAAAAGAAATTTCCATCATTTGTAACATAATGCCATAGAGGTTAAAAAGAGTTAACTGTTAGCATTTAAAAAAAAAAGATTTTTTTCATGTAATTTTAATAGGACATTAATACCACTGTTGTAATGCTTTTGTTAATTTTTTATTGAAATTAAAGCACGTCTCTAAATATTTTTTGTTTCTCTTATGAGGTAGATTATCAAAACCCTCCATCCATCTGCTTCTACCATCCATCCTTTGTTAAATTTTAGAACCCTTTCTGGCGCTCGAGTCAAAAAGTTGACCCCTGGGATAAAGTTTTACTTTCCAAAAAAAAAAAAAAAAATTATATATATATATATATATATATATATATATATATATATATATATATATATATATATATATAATAAATAATATATAATATTTTAATTTAATATATATATTATATATTATATTAAATTAATATACTATATATTATTTATTACATATATTATATTTTAATATTATATTATATATATATAATAAATAATATATATTATATATATAATTTAATATATATATTATATATTATATTAAATTAATAAATTATATATTATTTATTATATATATATTATATATTAATATTATATATATATATATATATATATATATTATATATATATATATATATATATATATATATATATATATATATATATATATATATTTTTTTTTTTTTTTTTACCACTTATGAGGGACATTATTTGTAGACAAACTGATCAGATTCGCATGATGTTGACATTTCAATCATACTAAAGTCTCACACTCGATCTGGCATTGCAATGGCATTGCGTTTAGTTTTTTTTTTTTTTTGCTAGCAAAGACACACACGCACACACATTCTGTCCTCTTCCATGTTACTTTATTGTACCTCCTGTCACTTTGTCCTATTCATTTAACCTTTCATTAGAGCCAGTCGACAGTCTGGCCAGCTTCAGGAACAATGCCAAAAAAAGCCCCACTGTCACAGTTATTAGATTCCTCTGGTCTCCTTCTACCCTAGCAACTCAATATGAAGAGAAAGACGGCCCGTTCTAAGGGACCACGGGACCGGGAAGGGGGGCGCCTGAGGGACGACAGGAGAAAAAAAAAAATGGGGAGGAAAGAGGCTTAAACTGTCGCCCATCTCCTGTGGCGAAAACTCTTCAATTTGACACAATCGCAAAATTTTGCCGTTCACGAAAATGTAGGAGGAAGAGCGCGGTGGAAAAGTTGCAGTAAAAAAAAAAAACTCAGTTTGCGCCGGAATACGCTTTAGAACGGCGCGGGTATGTCACTGGTTTCTGTTTTTGTCAATGTTCCAACTCAACAGCTGTAAAAGCGCTTAGGGCCCTCGTTTGGCTGTGAAAGATAACATAGCGTTCTTATATTTGAGATGAGTTGAAACCACATGAGGTCATTTCAGAACTTAGTTCTACAGAATGTGTCCAAATCAAATTAACAATGTCCCAAAAACAAGATACAAAGTGACAAAGAAACACAAGGGATACATCTATATCGGTGCCGATTAGACACCGGACAATGGAGACTGACCCGATTATGATTGAGCAAAAATATCACAGTATCGAAATTACATCTCTAAAATATATAAACTTATGATCTTTTTTTCTGAAATGGCAACTTTTCTACATTCTAAAAAAGTTGTATTAAAAAAAAATTAAAAAAAATAGATAATACAGTGCCAATTAGTCACCGGACAATGGAGTCTGACAGGATTATAACCTTGAGCAAAAATATCACGGTATCAAAATTACAGCTCTAAAATACATAAATTTATCATCTTTTTTTCTGAAATGGCAACTTTTCTACCTTCTAAAAAAGTTTTATTAAAAAAAAATAAATAGATAATACAGTGCCGATTAGATACCGGACAATGGAGTCTGACGGGATTATAACCTTGAGCAAAAATATCACAGTATCGAAATTACAGCTCTAAAATATAGAAATTTATCATCTTTTTTTCAGAAATGGCAACTTTTCTACCTTCTAAAAAAGTTTTATTAAAAAAAAATAAATAGATAATACAGTGCCGATTAGATACCGGATAATGGAGTCTGACGGGATTATAACCTTGAGCAAAAATATCACAGTATCGAAATTACAGCTCTAAAATATATAAATTTATCATCTTTTTTACTGAAATGGCAACTTTTCTACATTCTAAAAAAAAATTATTAAAAAAAAATAGATAATACAGTGCCAATTAGACACCGGACAATGGAGTCTGACGGGATTATAACCTTGAGCAAAAAAATCACAGTATCGAAATTCTAAAAAAGTTTTATTAAAAAAAATAGATAATACAGTGTTTGTTACAATAACAATAGTTTATCATGCTAAATTAAAAGGAAAACGTAAATAACATCAAAACAAACCTTCGGTGCGCAAAACAAGCTTTGCTCACCATCATTTTTTGCACGATTGTTTTTTTTTTCTGATTGGAGACAATTTCAACTGAAATATGGGCACTTAGTATAAAATAGGTATAAATCTGCAGCTCACCATTAATAAAAAAGAACAAAAAAACGTCTTCGATGATTCGATTATTCTCTCTCTTTCCCCATTTTCCAATGCAAACAATCGATTCCAATCGTAATGCAAAGCAAGTGGGAAAAGTGGAGAAAAACGCAGATCGTTTTTCAATCACCGCTTGAAAACGTGAAAAAACAATCTTGACTTTGTAGCCTGACCCTTATTTTAAATATTTCTCGCCTTGCGCGTTGAAAAAGGGACAGCGTTGCGCGAGCGCACGCCGTGCCCTTGGCCACCGCCGAAGCGCTCGCAGTGGCTGCGATTGTCCTCTTTGTTTGGCAGGCCTTGCATACTTCCACTTCATTTTGCAAAGCAATTACAAGGCGGCGCGGGAAATACTTTTCAATCTTAAAGATGAAGAAGAAAAAAAAAAACTGTTCATTTCTTTATAATCGTGCTTGTCACCTGCACTGTGATCAAGGTCCATCCGTCTTTATTTGTGTGCTTAAATCTTTTGAAAGTATTCCAAGGCTGACTTCATTTGTGTTGGGATTTTGGTGAGCAGGGTTATTCTTGAACCTTTTGAGATATCCCGGGGAGAATTTGCGCCATTGGCAAAGCCGTTGAAAAAAAATGGCACATTTGTTCCCGGTGACAAACTTAAGCCATTGAAAACAACTGAAAATGATTGTTTTTTTTTTTTTCCCTTTGAACTCAAGCATGTAAAATAATGATATAAAAAAAAAATCATCATAATGGGAAATAAGGTGCAAGTACGTTATCAGAAGCGTTCAGAAGGATTTTTTTTTTGCTATTACTGACCATTAAATGCACACGTATCACCCATGTTGTGCTAGCTAGCTTGCGCTAAACTAACAACAGGGGATTTAAAGGGTGCATAGTTGAAGTTTGAGAATACAATTTGTAAGTAATGACACCAATGTTTATACAGCGCTTAAAAGGCCTTTCGTGACTGATTATGTAATAGTTTAATATTATAGAAAGTATTATCTACCGTATACTAATATTATATACACTGTATAATACAGTTAAATGCTTATTAGCTGTCTGAAATGTGCACAAACACTTTCTACCTGGTGACAATATGATGCATTTAAGATGAATGGGAAAATTCAGATTTGGTCAATACGAGTCAGCACTGAGATACCAAGATTTTTTTTTTTTGTGTGAATCATTGCCTTGCATTGAAGAGCAGTTTTCTAATTTTGTTGAGTGTTTTTTTATTTTTCCTAGGCAAATCCCGTTTTCTTTTAATTAAACAATAATAATGTGACCTTAATTACTATTATTATTATTATTACATATGTTAATATTTAATGCATCAATGACCTTTTATCCTGAGTGAGGCTGAAATGTCCAACGGCATTTGAATGCGCCATTTGCCATCCTCACATCAGCAATGTTATTGTTGGGAGTTTTTCCCCTTCTTTTAAGTAAACAAAAATAATGTGACCTTAATAACTATTATTATTATTATTATTACATATGTTCATATTTAATGCATCAATGACGTTTTATACTGAGTGAGCCTGAAATGTCCAACTGCATTTGAATGCGTCATTTGCCATCCTCACATCAGCAATGTTATTGTTGGGAGTTTTTCCCCTTCTTTTAATTAAACAATAATAATTTGACCTTAACTATTATTATTATTATTATTATTACATATGTTAATATCTAATGCATCAATGACCTTTTATCCAGAGTGAGGCAGAAATGTCCAACTGCATTTGAATGCGCCATATGCCATCCTCACATCAGCAATGTTATTGTTGGGAGTTTTTCCCCTTCTTTTAATTAAACAATAATAATGTGACCTTAATAACTATTATTATAATTATGACATATGTTAATATCTAATGCATCAATGACCTTTTATCCTGAGTGAGCCTGAAATGTCCAACTGTATTTGAATGCACCATATGGCATCCTCACATCAGTAATGTTATTGTTGGGAGTTTTTCCCCTTCTTTTAATTAAACAATAATAATGTGACCTTAATAACTATTATTATTATTATTACATATGTTAATATCTAATGCATCAATGACCTTTTATCCTGAGTGAGCCTGAAATGTCCAACTGTATTTGAATGCACCATATGGCATCCTCACATCAGTAATGTTATTGTTGGGAGTTTTTCCCCTTCTTTTAATTAAACAATAATAATGTGACCTTAATAACTATTATTATTATTATTACATATGTTAATATCTAATGCATCAATGACCTTTTATCCTGAGTGAGCCTGAAATGTCCAACTGCATTTGAATGTGCCATATGCCATCCTCACATCAGCAATGTTCTTGTTGGGAGTTTTTCCCCTTAATAAATGAATTTGCCATTAAAAAAACAGCATTTTTTTATTGCTTAGTGTAACTTTGTCTGAATTTTACTTTTTTTTGCCACAAGATAAGCTACTGTACATCTAGGTAAATCTGTATAGGCTGATTTCACAGAAGCTTCCTCAAAGAAAAGGGATTAATAACGCGCTTCCTCTTTCTTTTCATCCCTGTCCGTCTTCCTCCCTTTCCACCCCCCCCCCCCCCCCCCCCCCAACATGGCGCTTGTATTTATTAGCCTTTAAGTAATGACTTTGCTTTCTCTTTTGATAGACTGTTATTGCTCTAACTGGCCCAGGTCCCTATAGGTATTTGGAGGCTTTCCAGTTTTATTAGACAAAGGCCTCATTATTCAAGGCCGGCATTAAGAGTACCATTAGATCCATTTGCCCCCCAGTCACAAGTATCCAGTTGCAGCCAATTCATATTATAGCCGCCGCTCGCCGTCGTATTTACAACACAAACATCATCCCGCCTCCGTGCCGATGTTAAATGCGGACCGTAATGAGCGAGCATTGCCAACGTTTTTACTTTTTTGTTTTTTTTCCACGCGATACCGTCGACGTCAGCGTTAACATCACGGTAACATGAAGTGCATGGTTGTACAAAGAGCCATAAACGGCGACAACGCGGCGCGGATATCCCGCCGGGCATGAGGAATTAGCCGCAGAGGTTGCAGAGCGCCGTTGAAAATGAGCGAACGTGAGCTCAGGCAGAAATACCGAAATATGCAGAAAATGAATACTTTTTCATAATTTTTATATACAGCGTACGCCCGCCATATGTTGCGATCATTGAAATCGTCCTATGGCGGGCAATAGATAACTATGCTAATTAGCTAGTGCGTATAAAACCTCAGGTAAAAACATCAACATTTTATATACGTATTAAAAAAATCATAACAAAAGATTATTAAGTGCTACCTATGTATATTATACATGTATATAATTAAATAACGTCATAAATAAAAAATATATAAAGGCAAAATGAGCCTAGCCTAGCCTAGCCTTCTTCATATTTCTTGATTATCTCCAGCTTCGTTTCCAGAGTAATCTTCTTACTCTTTAACATCACTAACACACCTAAAAAAATGCACAATAAATAGATTTCCGCATCTTAGTGACACCGTGACGCCGACCAATAGAAGACCAGAATCTTAGCGACGTATGCAGTGACGCATACAGTGACATATAAGCGCGGTACGACCCCAACAGTCATACTGACTTACCCTGACCACCAAGTTTGAATTTTGGAATTGTTGCTAATGCTGTAAAGTGGGAAAAATGCTGTAACAAGGGGACGAAAAAAATTGTATTGGACGCTGTAAGCCAGGGGTCCACTGTAAATTGTTTCATATTCTGAGACAAAGGAAATTCTAAAATAGACTACTGTAAACATGATGTTGTGACTGATATTGCATTTGTATACTGTAATTTAAAGGGAAATAGAATCTGCCGTTTTTTGGCGAACCCCACAGATCGCGGGATTATGTCACATGACCAAACTTCTGAAAACTCCAAAAAATGCAATCATTATTTCCAGATTGACCGTGCCTCTTTCCCGGAAAAAAAATGGCCCACCCCTGATTGAAATGATCCACGTCATAAACAAAGAAATGTCAAAGCTGTGATTTCTCCATTTCTTTGTTTCTCTTTTTATTTATTTGATTTTCATCTATATACCTTACCACCTGTGTCTCCAATAAGGTGCTCATCCTATCTGATCGATGGCCCCATATTGGTTTGCGCGTTTGGTCAAATATCTCATCGCCTTCTGGCCCTGGAGGCAAGAGGATCTAAACTAATAAGATGGCGCTTCACTCTCTTGGATTGTTGGATTGTGTGTACGGATATCTAAAATAAATATAAATATATATGAACACACTAAAAGGTGTTTTTTTTTTTTTTGTGACCAAAACTTCATTCCGATGTTCAGGACTTTCGGGTTATCTATGCGTTCTCTATTGTGGACTTATTCTCAAAGTGTGGTGGGGCGAGTACCAATTCGTGTACTTGGACGTCTTGTCATGGTATGCAAAACAATCCCTACCAAAGTATATTTGACTTTAATTCATTTTTTAGAGCAATTATAAACATTTGGAGTCCTTGCAATGTCTACTTTTTCTTTTTCCGCTTCTTCTTGGGTTCTTCTTCTTCCTTTGCTTTGTACTTCTTTTTCCGCTTCGACTTCATTTTGGGTCCTTTTTCCGCTTTTTTCATCTTTCGGTTCTTCTTCTTCCTCTACTTCTTTGGGTTTTTTCTCCCACTTCTTTTTTCTCCTTTTCCTTCTTCTACTTTTTCATTTTGGGTTCTTCAACTTCTTTTTTTTCTTTTGTTTCTTCTTCTTCTTCTCCCTCTACGTCTTCCACTTTTCCTTCTTCTGCTTTTTTTTCTGCTCTTCTTCTTCAGCTTCTTTTTCTGTTTCTTCTTCCCCCTTTTCCTTCCTTTTTTCTTTTTCTTCCACTTTGTCTTTTTCATCTTGGTTTCTTTTTCTTCTGCTTCTGTTTCTCCTACTCTTTCTTGTTCCGCTTTTTCTTTTCATCTTAAGTTCTTCTTCTCAAGCGTCCTTTTGTTGTATTGTTTTTTTCTTTTTCCACTTCTTTTGCTTTTTTCTGTTTCATTTTCTTCTACTTCTTTTGCTTTTTCTACCACTTTTTTCTTCATCTTACGTTCTTCTTCTGCTTCATTCTTTTCTACCGTTTCTTCTTCTTCCACTTCTTTTCCTTCTTTTTCTGTTTCTTCTGCTTCTTCTTACTCCACTTCTTTTTCTTATTCTTGTTCCTCTTCTTCGTGTTTTTGTTATTACTATTATTATCAATATAATTATGGATTTTTACAGACCGATATCAATACTATAGTACTTTTGATATATGAAATTTGTTTTCACATAGTGACAAAAATTTGGACCAAAGAGCTTTCTTTCTCTAATTTCCAAAAGGAATCCTCCTTCCTAAATAATACATTGTGCTCTGTTGGAGCCCTGTTTTTATTTTATTTTTTTGAATTGCCTACCTTACTATTTGCTCGATTATGGAATGTAGTCTGCTCGGGGAAGTGAACAGAATAAGATCTTCATTGTGTGGTATTACTATGCAAATGACAATAAAACTCTTCAATCTTGAATCTTGAGATGTGACGCCATTGAATTAGGTCGTCCTTTGAATCCACCTGTTGCTACTGAGTGTTTTTTTCTTGCTATATGACCCTAAAAAGGTCTTTAAAAAAAGAAAAGGCCAACCAAAATGACCGTGAACTCTGACGCGTCATATCTCTGCCCCTTGCGGGAAATATGGCCGTGTGCATGTTGTCTGGACAAAACGTTTCCCCAGCTTTTGTAAGCTTGCTTAATATAACAAGCACATTTTTAAAAATGCGTTTGAATACACGTTTCTCGATGAACCATAAATATTTTTCTTTCCGAGCAGTTTCAGTGGCCGGTATCGGCATCATCAAACACTAACCGATACCTTCAAGTAAGACCCAGAATCGGTACTTGTCCATCAATATTATTACTACTCCTCTTGGCCATTTACATATGGCCTGTATTCTTAATTGAGGTTATACAGTTTCATCACAGAACAGATTTCCATGATTTCCTATGGGAAAAGCTGTCTAACCGCACACACGCACGCACACACACACGCACGCACACACACACACACACACGCACCCATTACATCCGTTGCTGCCGTCCCCAAAAAAAAAAAGGCAAGCAGCTCTTATGTCATTCTTAAGGGCCTCCTATACACCGTACGCGCCTGCAAAGATAAATATACAGTCTATAGCGTGCTAGAGAAAAAAAACACAATCACGCATACAAACACACACATGAAACTACAGAGCAGAAAATAGTGCTTCAAAGTAAGAACAACATTCTTATTGTTTCCATCTGTCAACACACTTTGTGTTGTGTTTCTGCATGCAGGTAAACCGTGCGTGCGCGCGTGTTGGGGTGCTAGAAAATGAAGAAAAGCGAGAGGAAAGGAAAGAGTAGCATTTTGGAAGTAAAGCTGTCATTACTCCTGCTGGCGGACTCTCTCGTAAATACTCATAATGAGATGCTTTCAGCCGCCTAATCATTTGTCGGTGCGCCGCTAGGTCACGTGAGAGGGGAAAACTCTCTTTCCGCTATGTCTAAGAGGCTTCACAATATTGGACAAACAGCTATGGAGTTTATAAAAAAAAAATGTAGGGACAGATTTTGACCTCAGGTTTTTGACAGTGAATCTCTACGTAAAACAAAAAAAGCAGAAAAACAAAAATCTCAAATTTTACCGAATGTTCCCATTCTATTGGCCGGTAACCATTCAGCTATTTTCAGCTGCAAACTGGTAATGATTTGTCTAGAATTAATCTGATAACGAAATTATAATGTAACATGTACAATTAATAACGTTAAAAAAAAAATTCCACTTCTTGTCGGAAATTATATGGCATGTCCCAAGGTTCAGGTAACGACCAATCACACCGGTTTTCAGAGTTTGGTCACATGACATTTGAAAGGTGAGCTGTGATTGGTCGTTATTTGAACCTTGTGCACACGTGTTGTCATTTTCAGTCAACATCAAGTGGCAAACTATGTTTTTAAAGGCATTAACAGATTCGTGATTTGTTTGACGTCTATTGTTTTTAATGGTGACACAAAAATAGAAATACAGTGGACTGCTGGGTTACAGCGTCCCTGCCTTACGTTTTTTTCACCTTACGATGTGGAATGGTAAGTTTTCTCGTCTCCTGTGTATGGCATTTTTCCCACTTTACGGCATCGCGAACTGTCATGACCTGTGTGGTTGATTGTGTTGATATTGTTTTGCCTCCCTCTTCAGGCGTTTTTAAGTAATTGATCATATTTTCTAATGTTTCTTATTTTATTTCTGATTTTATATATGCTCTTTTTTAGTCACGATTTTGTCTTGGAGTAGAATCACCAAATCTTTCTAGATCTTAGCAAAGCATATTTGAAGACGTACGCTCATCATTGACACTAATATTAGCGCGTAGCATCCTAAAGGGGATGAGGGGGACTTCCCCACTTGAAGTGCCTCAGGAGCCCCCTTGCGCCGATGCCCTCTGGCTCAGAGTGAACCGAGGGCTCTGAAGGCATTCCCGGGCGGGATAAAATAAACATCACAGCCACTGACACTCCACTATGCATCCTTCCTTTCCTATGGGCCAGCGCTCTCAAAGAGCCTCTGTAAAAGCCCCGCGTCTCATATTCTAGGACCACTCGGCGGGCCATTAGAGAGCATTTTAATAGTCGCTTCCATATTGTCTGTCCTCGCCTCCCCGGTTTGATTCGATCACAAATACGTCCAAGCACTCTTGTGGTTTTCGAAAGGCCTCGCCGGGTCTGCTTGATTGCCCTCCGAATCACGGGGCCGGGCAAAAAGCGGGGAGGTGGGCCCCCCGGGACCGGCGTGTCCCAACGCGCTTTGGATATTCGCTCAGTCGCAGGCTAGGAAGACAAGAGTCATCCTTGGCGCCGTAAAATACTTTTTGTGACAGTCGGATTTTTTTCTTTTACTATACTACAGGCTAGGATTAGGCTCAGGGCTGTCAATAGAAAATCTTTCTGAAATCGATTAAGCTATCGATTACAGTGGACCCCCGCCATACGAAATTAATCCGTTTCAAGGTTGGGATAGTAAGGCGAAATCTTAGTATTGTGGACAAAATAAATCTATGGTAATTAGCTAATGTGAATAAAACCCCGGGTAAAAACATCAAAATTGTATGTACATTCCTCTCACTGGTATTTCACTAAGTATTTTACGTGACGAATATTCTCGTCGGTGGCACTGAAAGAGTTAAACCCCAAATAGCTACAGAACCTAAACTAATTGAAAAAAAAAAAACAATGGTGTTTACAAATGGGAGCGTCTCACTCTCTGGTGAAGATGGTCAAGTTGACTGCTTCCAGAAAGAACTTCAAATTAAAAGCGTAGCAAAAACATTCGTATCATACATTGCTTATTGTGGTGCAGTTTATCTTGAAGCTTTGACTGGCCTTCTCACAACTTTAGGCATTTTTTTTTTTAAATAATGCAGACGGACAACACATTCTCTCCATGTATTTCATACCCAACTTGGTCGACTTTTTTCTCTAGCAATTACTTAGAGACAAGCTTTATTCTTTGAAGAGAAGCTAGGTTGAGTCTGGGTTGTCGCGGAGAGTTTTTAGCGGTGGATTTTTTTTCTAAAGCTAATTATCTGTGAGGAAATAATTCTTCAGTTTAATGTTGTAAAATGAGTTTGAAAATAAGATGTTTTGGGGTCTTATCTTGCTGTTTTCAGTATTAACAATTTCAATAACAATAGACAGTTACTCTTGTTATTTATTTATTTTTTACCTATTTTTCCGTTTCGAGAATACCTGCAAGATAAAAGAAGCTATGCTAACTGTTAGCTTATCTGGTAATTGCCTCATGGCGGTAAACTTTCCTTATGATCATTTTAATTCTCGTAATTAGACCGCTTCTTAGAAAGCCGACAAAAGATGCACCAAAGTGAGTTTGTGATTAATTAATTATGCATGATTTATGTATTAACAATATTTTTCCCCTGATCACATGCTAGAACACACAAATTTCATTATTTTTTTTAAATTTATAAAAATCGCCATTGTATATTCCCGTTGACAAATTATTTCGCAATTTTTTCACAGCGGTCCACCAGCGCTAATTATTTGGACCGAAATACCAACTAAAAACAATTTAATATGCTCTCGATTTTTTTTTTTTTTTTTTCCCCAGTCCTTGCCTTTTCTTCATCCATCTTTTAATTACCATTTTTTTTCCCATCGTTTCCAACCGGATAACAACAGGTCTCGGCGCTTTCCGCTCGCGGCAATTTGATAGGAAAAAAGCGTCTTTTCTCAGCGACTCGTTAGCCGTTTTATGATTAATATCGGCTAATCCTCTTCGCGAAGCTGGTAATTAAGCTAATTAAACGTCGCGTCTGAACCGCGATTCACTTTATCGCTCAGATAGTCGGCATAATCAAAGAACAAGGTTACGTCTCGCAGACTGACGAAAGGCCAACCCAGTTAAGCTTTAATACTTTTTCTTGCTCTGATCTTGATTTGATTACGGGCGCTCGTACGCGCTAGCTGAAGCGTTACACGCTTCCTCGGGCTGCTTTTGCTTAACCTTCCAACCGGGAAGGTAACATCTTTACATATTACCGAAAACAAAAAGAAGGATTAACCCGTGACTGGGAATCCATTACGCAAGAGTAAGACAATCACGCTTGGAAAAAAAAAGATAATAATGAAGCATATCGGTGATATTCTGATAAGGTGGAAGGTCACAGTAAAAATTAATAAAACTACAAATAGGATATGAGAAACAGCAAATATGTTAATATTTGCTATTTACACAATTTTTGGTGGATTTTTTTTTTAAACTATTCACTTCCAAAGATGTATTTTTATTTTTTTTAAATTTAAATCAAGCCATTCAATCCCATGTACTTTTTTTTTCAAATAGTTTTCAAGTGTTCCGCGAATACTAAAGGAGTTAATTACTCAATTTAGCAAACAGCGTATTTTCCGCACTATAAGGCGCACCGGATTATAAGGCGCACCCTCAATTAATGACATATTTTAAAACTTTTTCCGTATATAAGTCGCACCGGATTATAAGGCGCACCCTCAATGAATGACATATTTTAAAACTTTTTCAATCACAATATAGTAATACTCAAAGTAATAACAATAACAACTCAAATAACTCAAAAAATGACTCTCAATAGCGTAATAACTCAATGTCAATATGAGCAACCTTGTTCAACTTTAAACACACAAAAGAAACAGGTAAAATTTACTTTATCACTTTATTCCGCATCTACCAATCCCATTATTGATCCATATATAAGGCGCATCGGATTATAAGGCGCACCATCAGCTTTTTCAAAAAATTAAGGCTTTTAGGTGTGCCTTATAATGCGGAAAATACGTTGCTAGGATGGAATGTTGGTTTGAATGTTTCTCAGCTGTTTTCTGACTTTGGTCATATGATTCTTGCAAGATGAGTCGTGATTGGTTGTTTCCTGAAGTTTGCCGATTAATTAATACTCATCAAATTCACGATTACTTAAAACACTGTTTTTAAGCTTGCGGGATCCGAAAAAATATTGGGATTCCAATTGAGTTGATTTCCCAAGTTTTCTTGATATCTATGGAAAAAAGTATTTTTTCCAGTTGGCGCCGAGAAAAGCAGAGGCAAACGAAGATCTTTTGCTATTACGTAGTCGAGCGCTATCAAAGAAGTAGCAGGGAACAGTCCCATTAAATGCCTGTCGGAGTCTGTTATTTATTTAGCCCACCAGTCACCCGTTTGATGAAAAGATACACAGGGAGCAGATGCCCGAAGGAAATGGTTTCCCTGAAACTGTCACTGCCGTACGGTATTTTTAGACCACAAATACATCACGGAGCCTCGATGGGTTTGAAGAAGTTGGGACCGCGTCTGTGAGGTCTGCGGTGACTTGATGTTGTTTAGATTCATCCCTCCCCAGGAGAGTTGGCGCTGTAGCTCGGCTGCGTCCGTATCTCGCTAATGATCGCCCGAGTGGACAGCTGCTTAATGCCATGGTGTCGTCGGCGCCTTTTTTCAGATAGCGGGCGCATCGCACCTGACAAGACTCAAACGTGTCGGCCTCAACTCGCATTTAGCGACTCCGACGTGGAAAACCTTGATAAAAAAAAAAAAAAAAGACCTAGCAAGATCAGGTTTGATTTTTGATGGTTGATGTAGTTACGGTAATGCCGATTCCCAAAAGGAACTGTAATAAATAATCCCGTAGTTTTTGTTCTGTAATGGCACAAATCATTATGTACCCTACAATTGGATGCCTACAGTTGGTAAAATAAAAAAAGTATTGTGATAGAAAAAATTATAAACTGGACCATACTTTACGGACCATCGGGCGCACCAAATTATACCACTGAACCGGCTTTTTTAAAGTACCGTATTTTCCGCACAATAAGGCGCACCTAAAAGCCTTAATTTTTTTAAAAAGCTGATGGTGCGCCTTATAATGAGGTGCGCCTTATATATGGATCAATTTTCAGATTGGACTGAAAAATTAAGCTTTACCTGTTTCTTTTGTGTGTTTACAGTTGAACAAGGTTGCTAATATTGACATTGAGTTATTATGCTATTGAGAGTTTAGAGATATTATTTGAGTTATTATTGTTATTACTTTGAGTATTACTGCATCGTGATTAAAAACGTCTTAAAATATATCATTAATTGAGGGTGCGCCTTATAATCCGGTGCACCTTATATATGGGAAAATTTTTCAAATATGTCATTAATTGAGGGTGCGCCTTATAATCTGGTGCGTCTTATAGTGCGGAAAATATGGTAGTCGTATACATGATGTTACAGGTTAATAGCTACGATATTTTTCTGAAGAAGTGTATGGGAAATAGTTTATTCTAATTGTAGCATGTAGATTCAAACGGGAAAGGAAACAGGACTTTTTTTTTTGCTTTTTTTTCATCATGTAATGACACGGTGGGTATTCATATTGTGGAAGAAATAGCATCCACACTTGTGGACTGACCAATGGTTAAAAAAAAAATTGAAAAACGACCGAAATTTCCCAAATATAAGGAGCAGCTGTGTAAAGGACACACCCTTAATTCTAGGGTCAAATTTTCGTGTTTTCTATGTTACCGTGTATAAGATGCACCAGCTGTTTGGCAACATTGTAAAAACTATAGCAAAACAAAATAAATCTTATCTTTGTAAATTCTTCATATTTTTTGTGTTTATATCCGTAAATTCAATATTTGTTGCGGGTTAAATTAAATGTGTTTCAGATTTCCCACGCTGTAAACGGGCAGTGAACGCAGCACCAGCATAACACGCTCTAAGCAGTTGTTTTTCCTTTTCCTCGAAATGCTTAGTTATGATTGGACAAAAGGATTGGACAAGAGGGCTCCTCCCACCTGTGGTCCCTTCTGAGGGTTTCTGATTTTCCCCAAATTGAGTTTTGGAGTTTTTCCTTCTCCTTCTGTGAGCTTTGGGCAGGGGATGCTGTTGTGTACCTATAACGAAAAAATGTCTTTGTACGACTTCTTTTTTCAAAAGAAGTCTCGACATGAGCTCTTTTCACCCGTGAAGCCCTTTGAGACTTCGATGATTCAGGGCTATACAAAAAAAATTTGATTGATCCACAAAATACCGCACAAGTGATTGCCTACCTAACATAGAACTACCTGGATGCTTACACTCTTCTGCTGTCACCATATTTCCGTCAATAACGGTAGCAACCTAATCCGAACTGAGCCACGGGAGGTTTTTGGAGACCCGTGACACCTTCTGGGTCACCTGACCTGCGGTACGCCCAGTCATCCAATCACTCTCACTCCGCAGGAGCGCACCCGTCTGGTGCAGCTAAAACAACACGGGAGCAGTTGGAAAAACACGGGCACGCAACACCTTTCACTTGTGCTGCACATTTGTTCCTCTGCTTCGACTCGCTTCTTGTGTTTGTTCAGCTTAAAGTGTCACTTTAGCCTAATCGCATGATCCGAAGCGCCGTACGTCGGCGGTTTTAGTCCTAAAACTGGAAAAAAAAAAAAACACTTTCAGCCAGGCCCTGTTTTCTTCAATAGACAAGTTCTGAGAACATGCGTCAGATCACCTCTGGAGGATAGCCTGCTTGCGACGTCTCCGGGACTGGTCCCCCACGTCCCCCCCCTTCCCTCTCCTCCGCTGTCTGGTCCTCCGAGGGGGCTCCTTGCAACCTCAGCAGTATTCCGTCTGGCACGGAGTTTGCTCCCAGGAGCTCGCAACTCCGTGCCAGACGGAAATTTGCTGAGGTTGCAAGGAGCCCCCTCGGAGGCCACACGGAGGAGGGGACAGGGGGGGAACAATCGGGCCCAGTCCTCCCTCCTCGTGTTTTTCCCCTTTTGACTTTTTTCTTTTAACTACTTTCTCCCGTTCCCTCGTTTCCTCTTCTGGTGTCTCGTCTGTGTCCAGACTGCCAGGATGCACGGGTCCTCAGGGTGTCCCGCGTTTGGCTCCAGTCCCCGAGTACGCGGTCTTCCAATCAAGGGGAAATAGACGTCGTGTTAAGATGAAAAAAATTGGTGGATTTTTTTTTGTTGTAATTGTGAATCCTCCATTTTGACCATTTTTGGGTTATTTTCATCCTTATCCTTCTGGCAAGATTGCAAACAAGTGACTGCACACTCCTGTTCGTGTGATAACTCAGTGATCATACCATGTTGAACAAAGACGTGTCGTCACCATATGGGTGAAATTTCTGCTCCTCAGGGTTTTCTTTTTGATGCGATATCCCTTTGACGCAAAGATCAGATGATCGTTTTCTTCCAAATCATTCTGGCGGTATTTTTAGCCAAAGGATGGCTTGTAGTGTGCTAACCGGTGTTGAACTTAGACATGTCACCATCTGGGTGAAATTTCAGCTCCCTTGCTGTCTTCTTTGAGTGTTTTTGTTTGTGACGTAAGCAGTAAGGCATCTAGGCACGGTCATATGCATGCGCACTGACCGCCAAGTTTGAATTTTGTAATTGTTGTTGATGCCGTAAAGCGGGAAAAGATGCCGTAAACCGAGGGTCCACTTTCATTGTTTATTGTGTTTTTTCGCTGTGTCTTTACGACTTTTCTCAACTGATTTTGTGTTTGATTCGGCTTTCTTTAAACACAAGTAGCGTGTAAAAGATAAAAAAAGTGTAAAAACTTTGTCGCCCTACCCTGAGAATTGTCTAGAGAAATGTCATGAGAAAAAAAAAAAACAACAACTGTTTTTTTGGATGCACATGTCCTTGGGATGTCTCGCTCTTGGCTTCCTTCCCTGGTACCCCGCCACCCCTCCAACCCCCTCTCTTGCCCCCCCCGGGCCAGCTCCCGTGGGGGAAGAGCCGATGGGGCCATCCAGTCCCGAGCTGTCCATCAGCGCGGGTGTTTACTCGCAGCGTGACAGGCCGACACATCTGGAGCGCATATTCGCAAGTGTTCACACTTGCTGCCACCAGACGCATTCCTGTACCCCCCCCACCCCCATCCGACGGCCCCCGCTTTGTCGTTAACGGCAGGCTCACCTCGAAAGTTTTGGCACGCACACACAGATTTGTTCCCGGATTTTTCTTCCCCCCTTCTTGCTTTCTTTTCGCCCCTCCGGCGCTTTTTCAGTCGCATGACAGAAATTGGACCAGCAAGGAGGAGGGTTGGGGAGGGGGGGGGGGGGGTGGCGTTGGATGTGGGGAACGGGGTGTAAAAGTCAGACGTCTCCCATCCACTTTAAGTCTCCATCTCTTCCCGGTGAGCACAAACTAATTAGAGTCACCCTCACCCCTAGCCCCCCCCCAGTTTTTTTGGGGGGGAACCCGTGACTACAAGGTCTGATGAAGTGACACTCTTTCCTCTCTGCTGCCCACTCCGCGCGCCCCCTCACTCATCCTCCCCCTTTCACCCCCCCCTCCCCTCACCCTGTCTGTTTTCTCAGCATTCCTGCGCCGCTGTGTGACTGTGACGGCTTGTCATCTGGCAGGAATGTCCCGCTCTCCCACCTCGTCGCTGCCATTTTGGCACACAAACGCAAGCTGCGTGCAGATGGCGCCCATCGGGCCATCATTTTAAAATGTCATATTTTTATTTGCGTGAAGTTATGCGAGAATGTCTTCATTTTACGGGAGGGGAAAAAGGCTTGAAGGGGGGAAGAGGGGCAAGAATAAATAGTTAGGTATGATATTTATTATAAATAATAAGAGAATAAATGTTAGCAACAATAAATGGGTACCACTTTTTGAAAATGCAAATTTTACAAGGGAGAAAGTAAAAGCTGAAAAAACGAAAATCAATGTCAAAAACAGAGAAACGCTACAAGTTTTTTTTACCCACTATTTTTTTTTTTAATTCACTGTTTGGATGCATGAAACGGAATATTTGTTTTCAAAAAAATTGTCTCCATTCACAAAAAAGAGAAAAAGCAGAAAAAAAACAAAGCGAAAAATTCACCAAGTGGTCCCATTCTATTGGCCCGTACCCAATTGAACTTATGCCAAAAAAATTACTACCAAAAATGCAATTTGATGAAAATAAATGTATAATTAAAAAAAGAACTTATTTTTAGGATAGTAAAGATTTAACACTCTGAAAATAAATTTTTAACACAAAGAATAAACGCTTAAAGCAAAAAAAAAAAGTATTAACACTAGAATAAAGACATAACCTAAAAAAAAAAAAAAAAAAAAATTGGTAATATTAGCTGGAAAACAAAATTTAATTTTACAGTACATGTTTTAACTCCGCCATGTTGACTGACCATTACTCAAGTCGACAATGTTCACTCCCACAACAGCGCAACTGTCCATTCCTAGCTGTGCCTGTCTAGTAAAACCCCAAGAGAAAGAACACTCTACCATCACCCAGACTTCACTTTGCGCTAGACTTTTGTTGGCCCCGAAAACGCTGCCTGTAATGTAACCGGAATGAAGTCATAATTTTACAAGAATAAATCTGCAAAGATAATAAAATTGTGACTTTACGAGAAACAAAGTCATAAAGTTTCGAGAAACACAGTCGTAAGGTTACGAAAGAATGCTTACTACAAAATGTTTACTGTACTGAACGAGCGAGAGAGAGAGAATGCGGCAGAGAGCTAGCTAGCTAGCTAGCTAACCACAAGGTACTTGCTAGGCACGAAATTAAATTGTAAAAAATCTAAATTAGCACAGTGGACCCCCGCCATTCGGGAGTTGGGATCGTAAGGTGAAATCGTCGTATGGCGGGCAATTGAAAGCAATTGTAATTAGCTAATACGTGCAAAACCCCAGGTAAAAACATCAAAATATACATAATATACATATTATACATATTAAAAATTAGTATCAAAATAGTCTCATAAGTGCTACTTATATGTAAAAATAAAAATGTTATATTAATTTGAATTTTATTTATCTTTGGAGCGACGTTACAGCCATATTCCCTAGCAAGGGTAGCCTAGCCTAGCCTAGCTTAGCCTTCTTCGTATTTCTTGATTATCTTCAGCTTAGTTTCCATACTAATCATGTTCTTACTTCTCCTTTTAACATCACTAGCGATCTTGGGACCCATGGCTAACCAACTTAAGTTTGAATTGAGCAAGTCGTTAGCATATCGGCATCTTAGGGCCACCGTGACGCCGACCAATAGCGGACCAGCATCTTAGGGACCTCGTGACGCCGACCAATAGCAGACCAGCATTTCAGTGACATATGAGTTGACGTATGCATATGGTGACGTATGAGCGTCATACGCATGCACACGTTCGAATTCCGTAATTATTGTTGATGCCGTAAAGTGGGAAAAATGCTGTAACTAGGGGACGAAAAAAACTCAGTGTTCCACTTTGTAAAGTGAAAAAAACATGAGCAAAGGACGGCGTAACCCTGAGGTCCACTACGATTGAATGTCTGGAAAAACCTAGACGCTTATCCTTACAAGAGCAGCAGGCTTGCTATAGCCTATCCCAGCTGACTTCGTGAACTGATTGCCAGCCAATCGCAGGGCAGACAGAGACAAACAACCATTCTCGTACCCAATCACACCTCAGGACAATTTAGCGTGTCCAATATACCTGCTATGCATATTTTAGGTGTGAGAGGAAGTGCCCGTCGAGAACCCACACAGGCTCGGGGAGAACATGCAAACCCCACACAGGAAGGCCGGCGCCGGCCGGATTCAAATTCCGGTCCCTTCACGAGCATTCATTTCGAACATTCCTTTGCCGGAAAGGATTAACGTCATTTACATTGGTCTCAACAAGGAAATCCGATTGGAAAATACAAAATGTATCCTTTTCCGACACTAATATTATTCCATGAGTTTAATGTCTAATGCTAATGTGGGAAAAAAAAGCAGTGATGTCATGTCGTTACAACAGAACGCTTGTAAAGTTCTGAGGAAGAAATTTGTGAGAACAAAGCTGCAGGCCACAGTCTTGACACGCTAGCTGCGTGCAGATGGCGTCCGCGGGGTCGCATACCTACGCTTGGCGCTCGGCCACCGCAAGCAAAGCCGCTCTCAGATAGACGGATCTGTACGTTTTTTGTTTTTTTTTTTAAATCACATGGTACTTGTAGTAAGAAAGTAAGCGCCTACGTGTGCGGTCAAATGATTAAATCAAGGCAAAAAGGTCCCAAGGTTTGTGTCACTCAACATATTTACCTTGAAAGATCCCAGAAATGGAATTAGAGACAGTGACTTTGAATTGCGCAATCCTAGAGTACAAACGCATAATTGTTATGATAATACAGCAGGAATAAATAGAAAATAACAAAATTAACGAGCAATAGGAGAAAGCTTTGGTGTGAAAAAAAGAAATAATCGTATTTTTTAAGGATGTTCGATACCACTTTTTCGGACGATAACCGTACGAGTACTCCATTTTTGAGTACACGCCAATACTAAGTACAGAATGAACAAAATTAACAAGGAAAAAGTAAAAAATTAGTGTAGAAACAGTTCCATCATTTAAAAAAAAAAAATCGTAATTTTTAAGGATGTTCGATACCACTTTTATCAGATCGATACCAATACAAATACTCACCAATACTATAGCAATACCAAGTACCAAAACCACTGGAAGTTGTTATTAGTGGTGTCCCCATCGGATATTAATATCGGCTATTGGTGATATGAAATCAGGCCTAAAAGGTCTACAACCAAAATCTCTGATATTTTCATTTTGAATTCTTCATGTCTGATACCGACTGCTGCTGAGTATTGTTCTTCGCTTTTACCCGAGTATCACTTGATACCGAATAGTCCCTTTTAAAGTTTCAGGCTAAATAAATAACACTATTAACTGTATAAATGATATCACTATACCTCAACCTGTATCATTTTTAACATGACCAAAAAAAGCAATATAAAAAATATACAAAGCAATATAAATCAACTTTCAAGAACTGGTAATTGTTTTTACAGCGTTTATACGGGTTACATCTTAATCAAGTGCATAAAAAAAAGGAAAATTCAAATTTTATTGCAATTACACTTCACACAACTTCACCTTTAAAGAAATACCCCCATAATTTCTTTCAAATTTCATCATTTTGGCAATTTTCTATCCTTCTAATTGTCATTTCTAGTTTGAGCATGGCCGATACTAGTATTGACTATTGACTAATATTGACTAGTATCGACCCCTGATATCGAAACGAGACGAAGGATCGACCCGATAACAATATTGCAACCGAATGAGAACAATGTAACTTCAACAAAACTGTAACAAAGTTCTAATTTTATTGCAATTACACTTCACACAACTTCACCTTTAAAGAAATCCCCCCATTTTTCTGTAAAGTATAATTTCTTTCAAATTTCATCATTTTGGCAATTTTCTATCCTGTGACCGATACTAGTATTGACTATTGACTAGTATCGACCCCTGATATCGAAACGAGGCGAAGGATCGACCCGATAACAATATTGCAACCGAATGAGAACAATGCAACGTCAACAAAACTGTAACAAAGTTAGCATAGTCATAATATTATAAAAATGAGGACAATATTTAAGTAAAAACTGAAAAATTCTAACTTTGAAGTGTCCAGCCAGCGTCCCGCACTAAGTTGTGAATCTTCTGCACGTTTGCCTCCTGATTGGCATCATCCTCTGGAACGAGCCGGGCTCCCTCTAGATCCGGTTGACGTATGTGCATGTGTGCGATTATTCCTGCGTGCGCGCGTGCGACTGTGTGTGCGCAGGAGATATCACGGGGCTCTCATGTTTATTCAGCTCAACGCCTGGATGACCAGGACTTATCCGCTGTCCTGATTACCCAGCTTGGCCTGCCACCATTAATCCTTCAGAGACCCCTGGCTCCTTAAACACTCCTATCTTACACACGCACACACCCACACACACACACACACACTCCAACTGTGCTCCTCATCGCGTCAATGCAATAGTTTGCCTACAATTTCCTTTTCTATGTTTTCATCAGGGATACACCGTATTTATTTCTGGGTTTTTGGGGGTTTTTTTCCTTCAAAAATGCTTGAAGTTGCCTGTGATGGCATTAATAATAAACGTCACACCTCAATAGAGAAGGACAGTGGACCCCCGGGTTACAGCGTCCCCGGCATACGTTTTTTTTTTCATGTTTCGATGTGGAAGTTTTTTTGTCCCCTTTTTACAGTGTTTTCCCCGCTTTGCAACTAAAACAACTATCATGGGCCTAAGGGCTTGGCTGTATTTGTGTGGTTTTGTCTCCATCTGCAGGCGTTTTTAGGTCATTGCACTTATTTTCTCTTGACGTCAAACTGCCGCCATGCAACGCGTCCGACAGTGCTGGTTTGCTATTGGTCGGCGTCTCCTCACGGAGATGCTGGTCTGCTATTGGTCGGCCTCACTCGTTTCAAAATGGCGGAACGGTAAAGCTTTGTTTTTTTTTTTTTTTTTAGAGTGCTCGATACTAGTTTGGGCTGCCGTTGCCTACCGATACTTGGTATCGATACAGATACGCACCCATTCTTGGTCATAAAACAATAATACCTTGGATACAATTTAATTTTAGATTCATTTCTGTACATATGCATTCGTAATATTGATTCTTGTTCGTATAATCCTTTCGATATTCTTTGTAGAAGTAAACAAAAATAAGATGTCATTTTTTTAATTTGATAAAATGAAAGGCAATTTTCATTTCTGTTTGAGTTCACAAGTGTAAAACTGCTCAGAGTGAGCGATTGGATACCATTGGATACCGATACTTGGTATCGATACCTGTTCCACCCTTTGTCATAATATGATGAAAAATGCCTTGGATAAAATTGAATTTTACTTTCATTTATGTACATGTTTATTTATGATGTGGATCGATTTATATAATCGTTTCAAAACTGCTTCTTTGTGGGAAAATTATACAAACAATAAAATCACAAACGCATTTGTTCCAAACCCCTAATTGATCTCCTGAAAAATACAATTTATTAGTGAGTATTTTAAAAAATCTATGAACAAATTATCCCTAATGTATGCCTGATACTTTCTTCATTTGAGTAAATAAACACTCCCAGATACCACATAAATCGTATGTATGTTTTTAAGATCCATATTCTGTATCAGCTTTCACCGTGAAAGTAAGATGCATTTTATTTGACGTAAAAAAAAAACTTTTTTTTTAATACTTCCCCAATTAAACACACTTTTGGTAGAAGGTCCCAAAGCGAACACGCAAGCATGCGCGTTATCGTGCATGAGCCCGGACATTCATGACACAGCGGTGGCCGTGCCAAAACATAATATTGACTGTGGCCGCGTTCCCTTTTCTGTGTTTTGCCCGTAATAAATGATGCAGATTAGAAAAGTAGAAACACATTGGCTTGATAAGCAGCCATGACTTATTATTGCACCGGTGCGTGCATGTGTGCGTGCGGCAACTCACACACACGCACGATGTTGGAACTTGCGGTCTGTGTCTGTTTAGAGCTCGCGGGTGGAGGTATTTGCGTGCGTTGCCAAGTCCCATTTGAATACATGCACAGTAGGGAAGCGTCCCATTATAAACACACACGGCCGTGCGTGCGTTCACATAAAAGTGCGACGTGTGAGAGCGCGCTTTAAAGCAACAATAAGTAACAATGAGGGTTTTTTGGAGGGGGGGGGGCGTTTGTTTGTTTTTGCTCCTCCCACAGCAGCAAAGTTTTACCCAGTCATATTGAAAGCGCTGCACGCGATGCGGAAAAGTAGCGTTAGCGCTGAAGCTAATCCGATTCCATCTGCGGAATTTGACGTTTTTACATACTTTACATACTTTGCCAAACCGCCGGTCAATGCGAAAAAGTAGCGTTAGCGCTGAAGCTAATCCGATGCATCGAAAGTGGCAGGGGTCGCAAGCGCGTTAGCGTCCAAGTCGATTTCTCATTGTTTTGTTTTAAAGATTCGCGACGTTCCACCGAATTGATGATAACTTGTAGATTCGTTTGGTCGGTGGAATTTGAGGTTTTTACATACTTTACATACTTTGCCAAACCGCCAGTCAATGCGGAAAAGTAGCGTTAGCGCTGAAGCTAATCCGATCCATCGAAAGTGGCAGGGGTTGCAAGCGTGTTAGCGTCCAAGTCGATTTCTCATCGTTCTGTTTTAAAGATTCGTGACGTTCCACCAAATTAATGATAACTTGTAGATTAATTTGGTTTTCGGAATTTGACGTTTTTACATACTTTGCCAAACCGCCGGTCGCACAAATTGCAAGGAACCACCATAGTCGCTTCAAATCTCCACCTTGCTCCCTCCCTGGGCTGGCGAGTTGCCTTGGGAGGAACCCGTCCAGCACCTGAGGTGGAGGGAGGGGGTGGGGTGGAGGGGGGGGTGGGGATGGGGGGGGGGGGCACATACACACACATAAAGGCTTCTCCTCCTGTCCCTTTCTTCTCCGTCTTCTTCCCATAACAAATAGCAGAGAAGAATTCCCCTCGCTGCTCTCCTGGGGATTTTCATCACCGCCCTGGTCCCCCCCCCCCCCCCCACCCCCTCCCAAAAAAAAAAAACAAAACACAAGGACTCCTTCCTTGCCGAACGCTTCAACAGCTGCAGGGATGACCCCCCCGCGCACACACACACACACACACACACAAACGTCGTCCTTAGCCCCCAGCCCCACACTGGGTCCGTTCTTCACCTGGTCCCCACACTGCACCCCCGCAACTGAGATGACCTACTGGCATTAATCAAAGAGGAAGGGGTGTGATTGTTGGAATGTGTGTGTGTGTGCGTTTGTGTGTGAATATGTGTGTGTTAAGTGCTCCTATCACTTCTTCTTTGGAAGTCTTGGCAGCTCCGTTAGTGGAAGTCCCCAGCACTTGGACACATCCCATGAGTGTGTGTGTGCGTGTGTGTGTGTGTGTGTGTGTGTGCGTGTGCGTGTGTGTGTGTGTAAGGAAACGGACCATTAGAATGTACTGGAGCAGGCACAGGATGAGCGAGTGGGAGGTACAGTATTTTGCCTCGCATAGCAAATTAAGCCATTAAAGAGGCGTTCATGGAAAATGCTTTGAGTCTGACCGGCATGGCTTTTTTTTTATTTTTTTTATGGTTGATCAGTGATGATAACTTCAAAGCAGAATTCACACATTTTGGAGCGAAAAAGGTAAACTTAGAATAATTAGAAATCGTACTTTTTGAGAGGAAAAACGTGACTCTAAATTCAAAGAAATGATTAGCATGTTTTTGAATGGATTTCATGTAACAATAACAATAATGTGATGACATCAATTCTTATATATGATTTCAGAATTCAAACGGTTCTCTAAAGTTGATCAACTGGAAAATCTATGTGGATTTGGCTTTTTCTTTTTCTTTCCTGTGATTCAATTTTTTTTTTCAATTGTTCAAAATTAAGGCCATCAAAAAGATTTAAGTTTGTTCCAAAATATAGATTCAAAGTTCAAACTATTTCAGTGGAAAAATGTGATTCGAGTCGAACGTCACATTTCTTTGCTTTGCGTTTTCCTCCGACTTAGAAGAGGGATGAAAAACTTGAGAACAAAGACGAATAGAACTACGAATGCAAATTAATTCAGAATATAAACATTTTAGAGGAAAATGGGAGCAACATTTATACCAAAAGAATCATGAGGGGTGAATAATAACTTATTTTCTTAGGTATGGATTCACAATTCATACAATTGTTTAAAAATGGGACAAGGATAAACACAAGAATTTGTGGGTTTTTATATTGAGAACATATTTAGAATATAGGTATAGATTCAGAGTTCAAACAGTTTTACAATGGGACAAGGATTAACACAAATTTTTGTGGGTTTTTCCAAAGAGACATTAGGGGTTTTTAATGAGATAATATAATTTCTTCGGTATGGATTCAGAATTCAAACAATAGTTTAAAATTTTAACAAGTATTAACAAATGTAATAGCGGGTTTTTCTTTTGAATTTTCTGCAGAAGATCCGTCAAGGGATAATATGAGAAGAATTCAAATGGGAGAAAGAAATATATCAGTGATCGAATACTAATTCACAATTCAAACTGTTTTGGGGATTCTAAAGTCAAACGTTATGGACATAAACGACTACATTTAATATTTTCATCAGCTTCTTTGCAATACTCATTCCGAAATACGGACAGGAAGTGATAGTAGAACAACCTCATTCAAATTCAGAACTCAAACTCCTTTTTCGGAAGGTTTTCCATTTCATCGGCATAATGATGACACTCATCTTGAATCAGTGAGATGACAGGAATGTGTCAGCAATCAAAAACCGATTCAGAATTCAAACACAAGAAAAATGGGAGGAGCAGTCTTGTCCATAAGTGCTGTGACACACCTGGTCTTCGTGAAGATTGTGGAAGACAATAAGAGCGCCGGCCCTGAACCCCGTCGGCCTACTTTTCCTCCCCCATCCACTCCACCCTTCTCCCCTGTGGACCCCCCCGACCCCCCCCATCTGTCCACATTCCTTTCACAAGGATACCTCTCCATCCCGTCCCAGGAGTCTGTGTGTGTGTGTGTTTGTAGAAGCGGGTGCCCTACAGGCCTCGCCTCTGGTCACTTTATTAAAGTGTGTTTTAATTTACTCCTATGAGCCTCTGTGACATATACACACACAAACACACACACGGTGACACACACATACACGCACAGCAGCGTCTCCTGGGACATGGCTTATTAACTCTGCTTCTGTCTGTCACAGTGTGTGCACATGTGTATGTGTGAGCGTGGATGTGTGTGTTTGAGTTGTTGGGGGGGGGTTAGGGTGACAAAACGCATTCCTCGGTTTGGACGCGCAAACATGCATGAGGACAAACACACTGGCGTGTGTGTCTGGGCCATGGATGAGCAGAGGCCATGTAAACATGCAAAATATCTTCCTGGGTGACGAACGCACAAAACACAAACACAGGAACGCACAAAACACAAATACACCGAGCGGGTATTTGGACATGCTCGTTTCGGTAGTCGGAAAATTGTCAAATTAGGTTCATCTTACAACGAGGTTCGGTATTACTGCTTTTTAGACATATATATATATATATATATATATATATATATATATATATATATATATATATATTAGTCTAAAAATGTGTGTGTATGATTTAGACCGTTTTTCATTAAAAAGGACTAAATTAAATGATTAGAAATGTCAAAAACTTGCAAATAAATGTGGACTTAGCGACCAAGAGAATATTTTAAATATAATCGTAGGTCTAGATATTATTCAATTATATTACATGGGGGGGTGGCACCCCGCTGAAGGTCTGTCTGTCTGTTATAGCTACGGACAGCCAGAGGGGGCGTGTTTATTGCTGCATTTATATATATATGTGTATTTATATTTATGTGTGTGTGTGTTATATTTATGTATTCTTGAGTGGCTTAACAGGTGCAATTTTTCCCTCAATCAGCAAGTTGTCCGCGTTTTTATGATATCCGCTATACTGTCATTGAAGGAGGACTCCCATATTGTTGAAGTGCAGTACGTCTCCATCGCCTATATTTCCTCCATAATTGATGTTTGGCAGGGGCCCTCTTGTAAATTATTCCGCGCTTGTGCGTCTCGCTATTAAATATGAAGGGAGGAGCCGCGCTGCATTTCCAAAGGGAAGGTGAAGAAGTGTGTTGTGGGCCCGTCCCGAGGTCCTGCCTGGAGACCCCCCCCCCATTCCACCCTCCATGTCAGAAGCTCCGAGGCACTGCCAGAGGGCCTTTTCTGTGTTCTTGTTTTTGTGTGTGTCACTACCGATGAGAGTGCGTCTGAGTGTATCACTGGCGTTTGTGTGCGTCCTTGGACCTGAACCGGCCTGTTGAACACATGTCACTTGTTTGTGAAAAATGTATTAGGAGGACCAGTCAGAGTGAGAGGAGGGGGGGGTGGAGGGTAGAAGTGAGTGGTGGGAGGCAAAGGAGGGGGGCACAGCTGTAGGGGATTAATGCCCAGAGTGGAGGAGTCAAAGCCGGAGGAATGTTCCCCAGCGCCCCCTAAGGAGGGAGGGCCTCACGTGTGTCCTGCACCGCAAAATCTTTACCTGCATTACAGAGGACAAGAGGTC